>NC_134489.1:9134503-9167003 GCF_040206685.1 Ascaphus truei
TAGTATGTGTGACATCAGAGGTACCTCCCCCCCCCCCCAATCAGTCAGTCACCCCTGCCCCGGTCAGTCAGTCACCCCTGCCCCGGTCAGTCAGTCACCCCTGCCCCGGTCAGTCATTCACCCCTGCCCCGGTCAGTCAGTCACCCCTGCCCCGGTCAGTCAGTCACCCCTGCCCCGGTCAGTCACCCCTGCCCCCCCTCTCTCTGGTCTCCCCCCCATCTCCCCTCTCTCTGGTCTCCCCCCGTCTCCCCTCTCTCTGGTCTCCCCCGTCTCCCCTCTCTCTGGTCTCCCCCTCTCTGGTCTCCCCTCTCTCTGGTCTCCCCTCTCTCTGGTCTCCCCTCTCTCTAGTCTCCCCCGTCTCCCCTCTCTCTGGTCTCCCCCCTCTCTCTGGTCTCCCCCCTCTCTCTGGTCTCCCCCCCTCTCTCTGGTCTCCCCCGTCTCCCCTCTCTCTGGTCTCCCCCGTCTCCCCTCTCTCTGGTCTCCCCCGTCTCCCCTCTCTCCCCTCTCTCTGGTCTCCCCCGTCTCCCCTCTCTCTGGTCTCCTCCGTCTCCCCTCTCTCTGGTCTCCCCTCTCTCTGGTCTCCCCCCCTCTCTGGTCTCCCCCCCTCTCTGGTCTCCCCCCTCTCTGGTCTCCCCTCTCTCTGGTCTCCCCCGTCTCCCCTCTCTCTGGTCTCTTTCTCTCCCCTCTCTTTCTCTCCCCCCCTCTGTCTCCTTCTCTCTCCTTTCTCTTTTTCTCTCTCCCTCTCTCTTTTTCTCTCTCCCTCCTCTGTCTCTTTTTCTCTCTCCCTCCTCTGTCTCTTTTTCTCTCTCGCTCCTCTGTCTCTTTTTCTCTCTCCCTCCTCTGTCTCTTTTTCTCTCTCCCTCCTCTGTCTCTTTTTCTCTCTCCCTCCTCTGTCTCTTTTTCTCTCTCCCTCCTCTGTCTCTTTTTCTCTCTCCCTCCTCTGTCTCTTTTTCTCTCTCCCTCCTCTGTCTCTTTTTTCTCTTTCTCTCTCTCCTCTCTCTCTTTCTCTCTCTTCCTCTCTCTCCCTCTCTCTTCCTCTCTCTCCCTCTCTTCCTCTCTCTCCCTCTCTTCCTCTCTCTCCCTCTCTTCCTCTCTCTCCCTCTCTCTCCCTCTCTCTCCCTCTCTCTCTCCTCTCTTCCTCTCTCTCCCTCTCTTCCTCTCTCTCCCTCTCTTCCTCTCTCTCCCTCTCTCCCCCTCTCTTCCTCCCTCTCTCTTCCTCTCTCTCTCCCTCTCTCCCTCTCTCTTCCCCTCTCTCTCTCTTCCCGCCTCTCTCTCTCTCTCTCTCTCTCTCTCTCTCTTTCTCTCTTTCTCTCTCTTTCTCTCTCCCCCCCTCTCTCTCTTCCTCTCTCTCTTCCTCTCTCTCTTCCTCTCTCTCTCTTCCTCTCTCTCTTCCTCTCTCTCTTCCTCTCTCTCTTCCTCTCTCTCCCCCTCTCTGTATCTGGATATCTTATTTACCCTATATATCTTAACTGTCCTATACTACACCAAAATAACCTATACTGCTTTCTTCCAGATCTGACTCAAGCTTCACACGGGAGACATCGGAACCCCCCCTAACCCAGGAGACAGGTAGGGAACACATTCCCTCCAATGTATAACATTGCGGGAATGAGGTACCTGGACATTGAGGGACTGCGGATCAGGTAAGATCCCAGGTGGGATTGCTGCTTTAGATATTGTGAAGCGGGGACGTCCAGACACTGGTTAAGGGGTTCAGGAAACTAGTCATCCACACCTGGCTTTTATTTCTAGATCGACACTTACACACACACACACACACAACTAAATACATTTGTCAAAAACGAATGTTGTTCTGACTAGGAATTTATTAAATGTATTTTAATTTTAATTATATATTTTATGTTAAAGCGGGTTGGGGGCGGGACTAGGGGCGGGGTTGGGGGCGGGACTAGGGGCGGGGTTGGGGGCGAGTAGATTTTTTGGTTGGGCGAGTAGATTTTTGGGTGATTTGTCGAACACTGTATATATATATATATATATATATATGAACAACAAGAAAAGAAAGCGCCCGATCCTAGTGCAGCATGAAAAAATACAATTTAATAAAAATGAATATGAATAAAACCAACAAATGCGAACTCACAAACACAGGATAAATAAATGCATATAATGAGTATACTCATTCGCCAACCGCCCACGTTGTGCCTTGGATGGCGCGCCCTCTCTCTGTCTGGGTTTTCTCAGCTCTGCTGAACCGACATCCAGCAGGGGATACAGGAAAAAGCTCACCACAATGTGACCCGGAAGTCCTCCACAATGTTAGTGTATCCGGATATGAGGTCTGTAGTCCGTGACCCCGCGATGCAGGGGCTGATCAGAGAAGTCTCTCTGCACTCCCAAAGGCAGTCCGTAATGAGGTGGGCAGTGAGGATAGAGTCAAAATATATATCACAGTGTGACAGCAGCTAAAAAACGCTCTTCTCTACGCGTTTCTTCACATAAAGTGATTTCATCAGGAGATATCTCCTGATGAAATCACTTTATGTGAAGAAACGCGTAGAGAAGAGCGTTTTTTAGCTGCTGTCACACTGTGATATATATTTTGACTCTATCCTCACTGCCCACCTCATTACGGACTGCCTTTGGGAGTGCAGAGAGACTTCTCTGATCAGCCCCTGCATCGCGGGGTCACGGACTACAGACCTCATATCCGGATACACTAACATTGTAGAGGACTTCCGGGTCACATTGTGGTGAGCTTTTTCCTGTATCCCCTGCTGGATGTCGGTTCAGCAGAGCTGAGAAAACCCAGACAGAGAGAGGGCGCGCCATCCAAGGCACAACGTGGGCGGTTGGCGAATGAGTATACTCATTATATGCATTTATTTATCCTGTGTTTGTGAGTTCGCATTTGTTGGTTTTATTCATATTCATTTTTATTAAATTGTATTTTTTCATGCTGCACTAGGATCGGGCGCTTTCTTTTCTTGTTGTTCACAGATTTCTGGGAGTTCGTTGGTCCTTGATGAGAGCAGCCAGATCCTAGCATGGACCCTTGGTTTGGTTGATATATTTTTACATTTTTCACATTTTTTATTTTTATTTTTATTTTTATCTTTGACACACTTAGTGTCATTTTTTCTGTATTTTTCCATTCATCATTCATTTAGTATCATTCAGGAGGGATTCATTAGTGCAGTAGTCATAACTACCAACACATGCCATTTTATTATATTTGTATTGTTCACTGGCATATATTTGTGTTTACAGCAGCTTTTTAAACATTGGCACTCAGCATTTTATTATAACATATTGCATGTATTTTTATTAGTGTGAGTCAATCATCCATAATACTGTTGCATTCACTTTTGCCATTCACCTTTGCTATATCCATTTAATACAATCATTTGGTAATTAGTCTGATTTTACACCTGAGGAGCGCAGTCTATTCTTTGTTTGTTATATATATATATATATATATATATATATATATATATATATATATATATATACCATCCCTTGGGTAGCCCTCTCTAACCTGTGGTCAAAGATTCTGCTCACGGGAATGACAACGGGTAAAATTTAGGACTGCATTTACTTTAGAGTCGCTTTCTTAGCCTCCCTGAACTGACAGACTCTGTTTCCTGACTGTGGGTAAGCGTGATTATTTAGCCGATGTGTCCATCTCTATACCTCAACATGACCATATTTCGGTCTGGCCTTCCAGTTTGTCTTTGGCTCTGGGTACTGCCAAAGCCTGAGTCCTTCCATATTCTTAATTAGCCCTTCACAAGAAGATAATTGGGGGGACCCACTAAGAGGAAATCATCTAGATAGGGCGTGATAGTTCTTACTGACTATGCACCAATGCAAGAAGGCGCTGAATGCCCCGAAGTAGGCAGGTGATCTGGCGCATCCCATGGCATAGGGAGACATTTATCAATATAATATGCCCCTTCAAATTTGCAACCTGTGAATCTTAAACTGCCTACAGCCAGGGGCAACAGCCGAAAATCTGATTCTATGTCAATTCTATGTGTTCCCTCCACCTGTGTTTTTGTGATACCCATGGCCGCGTCGAATGACTGGTATTCGACCCGGCTGTCATGGAAGAGGGGGTTTGGCCCGGTATTAAAGGGGTTACACCCCATTTGGCCACCCCCTGCTCTCACTTGGGAAGCAAGGGGTTAACTGGACTGCGGTCCAGTAATGTGTTTTTACCCTGCTTCAGAATCCAAACGTATATGTCCCTGTAAATGTGTATTGTTCTCATCCCAGTGTTTGCACCAACACATACACTGGGGTTGATGCGGGAGGGAAGGGGTTAATGTTAATTCAGTGATTATAGCCCTTTGTTCCCTTTTCCCGCCTTTTCAGGCTCCATTTTGCAGCCTCCCATAGGTCGCCATTGCAGCTCCATGCATTCCAATGGCAGATCTGGCAGTTTTGGGCCTGTTTCCAGCGAAGATCAGCAGGTGGCGTCCGAGAGGAGGAGCGGCGGTTTCCCATTGTAAGTCAATGGGGCCATTGACTTCAATGGGGATTCCTCGACGCCGACCTCCAGGAGCGGGTTGGCAGCCATCCAAACCGCAGACCGCAAGAGCGGATACAATGTCTTTAAAAAGAGCTTTTATCACTGAGGTCAAGTTCACCTACAATTGGCGTGGGAAGCTTAGGTTCTAGGGCACCCAGAAATAAAATTCTTGTTGCTCCTAACCCCTAGGAACCCCCACACACGACCACCACCGGGTCCGAGAATGAGGGACCCCCGTAAAGGGTCGAGCTCAGCAAGAGGGTCGCGCCATTGACTCTAATGGTGGAGCGGAGGTCCCATTGAATCCAATGGCGGAGCTCGCCCATGCATTTCCTATGGCGGTGCCGGCCATTGATTCCAATGGGGGAAAAGCCACGTGGCGTTAAAACGGCTAAGTCCAAAACAGTAAAATGTGTAAGTCCATATCTCCGGTTCTGTGAGGACCAGAGGGCTGGGATTTGGGTTACATGTAGTCACTGCTCCGGCATGACTGCATGGCCATTTCCAGCCCTCTCCGAACAATCAGCCTTTGATTGTCATCCTTATAATGGATAGCCCACTAAAAGTGACACGTGGAGTTTCGTGGGTCGTAAATGTTAACCTCAAAGAAGCCTCAAGATTTGTGAAGAATTAGGGGTGCATTCCAGAGAGTGGTGACACACAGTTGAAGAACTTTATTAGAAATGTGTGCGGATTCGCCATCCAGGCGGTTGCAGACGTCTCCTCACCTCAATAACCCTTCCGTGACTGACCCTCAGGATGCGCAAATCTTGTGGTTCCGTTACGCCCGCGTGGATCTTGTGCGGCCTGAATCTCCGCCCGTGGGTTCTGACTCCACCCCTGTTCTGACGCACGACGGGGCGCTCGTCCAGCCTCCCCCTGACGCGCGTTCCTAGCTCCGCCCCCGCTCTAATGATAGACAGGACTGGCGTGGGAGTGACGCGCGCCTCAGGCTCCACCCCCTGACCTCCGTGACGCGTGCTGGTTGGCGCGCAATAGGTTCCGGCGCAAATCGTTCCAATGATGGACAGGACCGGTGTGGGAGTGACACACGTCTCAGGCTCTGCCTCCTGACCACCGTGACGTGCGCGATCGGTTCTGCCCCATCCCTGATTAGGCTGCATCATAGGGCACTCCTCTGTGCACCAGCAGCCTATTGGAGTCTACTTCCTGGTTCCGCCCTGGCTGGCTATTGGAGGCCCTTCCTTTATATACCTTCCTGCTGCATACTATTATTGCTGAGTATAGTCTAGTGTGATGCCGTGCCTTGCTGCATCCTGTTCCTGGGACCTTGCCTTGCCTGTTAACCTCTTGTTGCCTGACCCTGAATATCTCCTTGTACTCCGCACCTCTCCTCTCCTGATCAGGCTACGAACGACCATTCTCCTGTTTCCAGTCCTGACCTTGGATAAGTACTCCGACTATCCGCTACTCTCCAATCCCGAACTTGGCTACGCACTCCGACGATCCGCAACTCTCCACTCCTGACCTGGCAAGTACTCACTACTATTCTCACATCTATAATCCTGACCTGGCTTGCACGACTACTCGACATCCTAGGCGCGCCCGCGTGGCTGTGGGTCGGCGTTAACCAATTCCCTACCTCAGCACCGCGGTCGCGCTTCGTTTGTGGTGAGCTACGCATTACAAAATGAGAATTTCCTATCACGTCGTGTGCTGTATATGCTAAGAGTAACATGGGTGTATTCGTGGCACAGAGTGGCATGTAATGACAGCACACACTGCATGGGTTAGAGGTGCCAAGGACAGATATCAATTTGTCACAGAAACATGTAGGATTAAGATAGTCGTGATTAGTCTCGTTGCGTTCGTCATGAGCACTCAGATCTGTTAATGTGACTCACGTATGTCTAAATATTAGAGAAGGGAAGTTATGAGTGCGGTTATATACTAAGGCACGGTTTAAACATCATTTGTAGCAGATTTTTTTACTCTTGTCATAAAACTGTCAATCTCGCAGCTGATTTACGACAGGGATGGTCTTATGTTGTTTCAATGGGGGAAACATAGGATAGAAGTCTTAGCAAAGATTATGAAAATGTGATTTCAACAGAGGTGTGTTTTGGACCAAACACGTGATTTCTCATGTCTTCGCCAGTGACCTCTCTGGGAGAAAACCTATGACATACTGCACCGACACACTTTATTCGAGCAAATACCCGGTATGTACCTGGCAGATACCTGGAATGCGCCACTCCTCACCTCTGACAAGCCCCGTTGCATTTGCCTTCCCAGCCTGGGTTCATGCCTGGCTGATGGGCGGCTGATCTGTTAAATGATAATGATTAGGATTTAATAGGCTGCAATGCTTCGCGTGTCTACCAGATGGCATAAATTCATGAATTGTAATGCAGTGTATATATATATATACTGTGCATTATTGCAGCCAGCGGGAATAAAAAGCTTCAATCCCTGCTTGGAAAATACCTCAATGCACTCGGGCAGAAAACAGTCACAAACCTCAATACACCCGGGTATACCCGAATTCGTGGGACTAGCCAAGCTCGAATAAAGTGTGTCGCCAGTGTATGATAAATTTATATTGGCGACTGTAACAGGGATATATCCCTGTTTAAATAAAGCAGCCTCAGAGCTCTGAGAATCCAGCAGAGAGAGAGTTAATTGCAGCCACTCAATTAACTAGTCTCCACCTGGACTAATGAGAGCTCTGTAAAAAGCCTCATGTGAGACACAGGAGAGAGATTCCTTAGCTCACATTTGGGCTAACAGAAGGAGAGCAGAGAAGCCTGCAGACAGACACTGTCTTGAGCACAAAGGCTGTGCTGAGATCAAGACACACACACACACACCCAGAGACCTATATTCCCTGGACACAGAGGACCAAGAACCTGCCAGAGACTGACATGGAGGGCCACCTGCTTAAGGTACCTCCTGAGACTTTGGGGTGATAGGCTGGTAATGGGAATATCCCTCCAGTCCTGCAGACAGGGTCTGGGAAAGTAATTTAGCCCTTAGACAGGGATAGGGGTTTGTTATTTTGTTGGCTTTGTATGTTTTGCCTGGATAAAGGAACAGGCTCAATAAAGCCAAGATACAATTGCACCCAAATCGGTCCCCATTATATGTACCTCTGCACACATCTCTTACAGTAATGTATAGGGATTTCTGTTTTATGTTTTATCCTGATATTTTAAGAAACCCATCCTTCATTTACTGTAATTGTATATTCTTGTAATCATTTTTCTGTAAGGGTGAAAATTGGGACAGCTTGCGAGCTGTGTATTAACCCTTGTCCCATATGCAGGTCATGTGCTCACAGGTGTGCCATACGTGACATCCCACAACCACCAGTATTCCAGAGAAGGGGGGCTACACATACAATACCAATTATACAATACACTGCATATATCTGTAACGCTCGGCCTGCCCACAAGCCAGACGAGACCCCGGGACTGAGGTGGAAAGGGTACAACCACACACCTAGCAGCAAACGGGGGCACGGCCGGAGTGTGGTAGTATCGTAGGTGGTCCGGGTAACAAGAATGTAAATGATACCGTACTTGGCAGCTCCGGCGTAGAAGGGTTACGTTCGTATGCCAAGGGTCGTGGGTTGGAGAGGGCAGCGTAATCAATTGTCCGTAAGCCTGGGTCGTGGAGTGGAGAGAGCAGCGTAGTAGTTTGTCCGTGTGCCGTATCCAAGGGTTGAAGAGGTCTGCAGCGTAGAAGTCCAAAGCGAAGTCCAAAGGGTTCCAGAGAGCAGCGTAGTAGAGTTCAAAGCAAGGGTCAAATCCAGGGAGGTCAGCAAAGATTCCAGGGACAGGAGCAGCACTGAAAAGACAAGAGAGGCCAGGCAACAGCAGACAGCACCAAGGTACAGAAGCTATGCAGAGCAAAGAGGAAATGGAGAAGAGGGATTGTATAGGGGGCTGGGACCAATCAGAGAAAGGGGAGTGACGGAGGAGCGGCCTGAAGAGGAACCTAATAGGAGAGCAGAGTGAGGAAGTTTGCAACTAATGGGAGTGAGGGGAGGAACAGAGGAGTGAGCAAGATAAGGCCCAGATAGGAGAGTTGCTAGAGGCAAAGGGAGTGGTCAGAGTAAGGGGAGGAACGGAGGGACGGACAAGGGAAGGGACAGAAAGGGATGGAGGACCTGAGAGGCAAGGCAGATGGGGAAGGGGCGTGCCGGGCATGTGCGTGACGTCTGAGGAGGCGGAGCATGGGGAAGGTGCACCGGAGGATCCAGGAGCAGAGAAAAGAAGGGGAGGAGCAAAGGGACAGACAGGGGAAGGGTCAGGCAAGGAGAGAGAAGCGGGGAGGCGGAGCCGACGGGACCCGAGCGGCGACACGCAAGGAGCGTGCGCTGCGTCAGCGGAGATGGAGTCAGGCACTTGGCGCCAACCAATGGCGGCTTGGGTGCGCACGCGCCCGTAGGGCTGACGCGCGTGGGCAGGAGGTGCAGGTAAAGCAGCCAGGATCGGGGAATGCCGCCGGGGAGCCCGAATGGCCTGACAAAAAGGTAAGGATGCGCTGGACACGGGTATACCCGCAGCACGGATCCTTACAGTACCCCCCCCCCCTCGATGGTCGAACTTCGGACGAACCAACCATGGTTTGAGGGGAAATTTTTGGTGGAAGCGTCTGAGTAGGGAAGGAGCATGAACATCCGAATGTGAAACCCATGAACGATCCTGAGGTCCGTATCCCTTCCAGTGGTCCAAAAATTGGAGTTTGCCCCTGGAGATGCAAGAATCAATGATAGATTGAATTTCAAAGTCCTGTTGTCCAGGTACAATGGGAGGGGGAGGTCGAAGGGAGGGGTGAGCGAACCGTTTGCCTTGAATAAAAGGTTTGAAAAGGGAAACGTGGAAGACGGGTGAAATCTTCATAGATGGAGGCAGTTGGAGTTGATATGCCACAGGGTTAATCTGTTTCAGAATAGAGAAAGGGCCCAGGAACCTGGGAGACAATTTAGGGGTTGGGGCCTTCAATTTGATATTTTTTGAAGAAAGCCAGACCTTCTCTCCAGGGATGAACTTATGGCCCTCCTGACGGAGCCTATCTGCTTGTTTCTTCTGCCTTAACACCGATTTTTGAAGCACTGCTTGAATCCTTTTCCATGACTCCTGTAAGGAAGATACCCTCTCATCTGCTGCCGGAACTCCGGACCTGGAAGGACGCATGGGAAGACGAGTAGGGTGAAATCCGTAGTTAATAAAAAACGGTGATTCTTGGGTAGACTCGTTCTTAAGAGAGTTGATCGCGAATTCAGGCCAAGGGAGTAACTCAGCCCAATTATCCTGAGAGTCAGAAGAAAAACAACATAAATACTGTTCCAGGGATTGGTTCATACGTTCGGTCTGCCCATTTGTTTGGGGGTGGTAGCCTGAGGAAAATGGGTAATGCCCAACCTCTGGGAAAATGCACGCCAGAATTTAGAAACAAATTGCGTACCCCGATCTGAAACAATGGACCACGGGACACCATGAATACGGAAGATTTCCTTTACAAAAATGTCGGCCAAAGTACTGGAATTGGGGAGACCCTTGAGGGGGAAAAAATGAGCTTGCTTAGAAAATCTGTCGACAATTACGAGAATGGTAGTCATGCCATTAGATGGGGGAAGATCCACGATGAAGTCCATAGAAATTTGACTCCACGGACGATCCGGTACCGGGAGGGGTTGAAGAAGACCGGAAGGTTTTTGACGGACAGATTTATTTTGTGCACAGACTGGGCATGAAGATGTGAAAGCTCTGATATCCTTCGACATGTTGGGCCACCAGAAGGTTCGTCAAATTAAATCATTGGTCTTCTTAAAGCCGGGATGGCCAGCAGATCTGGAGGAATTGCCCCATTCCAGAATTTTGAGATGAAAACGTGGAACCGCGTAAAGACGACCATCAGGAACTTCCAACCCTTCGGGAACCTGAGTCTGGGATTCCAGAATCTTGTTAAGAATGTCAAAAGAAGCGGCAGCAATAAACAACTCGGAGGGTAGAATATTCTCCGGGATATCTTGAGATTTCTCCTCAGTGATAAACTGGCGGGAAAGTGCATCCGCGTTGATATTCTTAGTCCCAGGAATATAAGAGATGGTAAAATTAAACCTAGAAAAGAACAGGGCCCAACGAGCTTGACGAGGACCAAGGCGACAAGCGCCTTCAATGTAGGATAGATTCTTGTGGTCCGTCAGAATGACAATGGGTTCTTTGGTTCCTTCCAGGAGATGTCTCCACTCTTGTAAAGCCATCTTGATGGCTAACAATTCCCTATTCCCCACGTCGTAATTTCTTTCTGCAGAAGAATTTTTTTTAGAACAAAACCCACAGGGGTGTAATTTGTCTTCGGGAGTAGTCCTTTGAGAGAGAACCGCACCAGCTCCTACATCGGAGGCGTCAACTTCCAAAGTAAAGGGGAGGGTGGGGACGGGATGTCGTAGAATCGGAGCTGAGACAAAGGCTCTTTTAAGAGATTCAAAGGCCCGGGTGGCTTCCAATGGCCATGAGGACGGATCGGCCCCCTTTTTGGTTAGGGCCGTGATGGGTGCCACCAAAGTAGAAAAGCCAGCGATGAACTTCCTGTAATAGTTTGCGAAGCCGAGGAAACGCTGAATCGCTGAATCGCTTTTAAGGAGTTAGGTTGAGGCCATTCGAGTACGGAATTGAGCTTCTCCAGATCCATGGTGAAGCCTTGATCCGAGACAATGTACCCCAGGAAGGTAGTAGAGGATTGATGAAAGACACACTTCTCCATCTTGGCATAGAGTTTGTTGGCCCGTAAACGAGAGAGCACCATCTTGGTATGAAGAATGTGTTCTTCGAGGGTCTTAGAAAAAATGAGGATATTATCCAAGTAGATAATTACACAAGAGTTCAATAGGTCACGAAAAACCTCGTTCATAAAGTCTTGGAAGACTGCAGGGGCATTGCACAACCCGAACGGCATCACCAGGTACTCATAACGACCACTGCGTGTGTTGAACGCGGTCTTCCATTCATCTCCTCTGCGGATGCGAATCAGGTTGTATGCTCCTCTTAGGTCAAGTTTGGAGAAAATGGTCGCGCCTTGCAGTCTATCAGATCTATAAGAGGCAAAGGATAACGATTTTTTATGGTAATTTTGTTCAAGCCACGGAAATCGATGCAGGGGCAAAGCGTCCCATCCTTCTTCTTTACAAAAAAAAATCCTGCTCCAGCGGGGGAACTAGATTTCTGAATGAAGCCCTTAGCAAGGTTTTCAGAGATATACTGGGACATGGCCTCAGTCTCAGGCAAAGACAACGGATAAGACCTGGCTTTGGGAAATGGAGCACCCGTAATTAAGTCTATCCGACAGTCGAAAGGGCGATGAGGGGGAAGCTCCTCGGATTTGGCCTTACTGAAGACATCCAGGAACTCCGAATAGACGTCCGGAAGGGAGACGTCTTGTGGGGACGTGGTCTCCAGGACGGCCAATACCGCTGTGGATGGTGCAGACACTCCTACTTGAGAGGATCTCCATAGAACAGGAACCTCGGCCGTCCAATTGATGATGGGATTGTGTAATTGCAGCCTTGGCAAGCCCAGGATGATATTGTCAGGAATCGGCGTTCTCCACGCTCCCCACACAGAGCACCCCCTTCCCGCAGGGAGCCCCTGGACACACAAAACAAACCTGCCTTACCGGCCTCCACGTCTCCTTGCCCCTGCCGCCGTCGCGGGATCACTCCCCTCGGCGATTCCTCTGCTCAGCGCCGGGCGCGCCCACGCCCTCCTGCACGCACACCTGCACCATCCACTGGTTCGGTTCACGCGCGTACACGAGTTACTGAGCACGCTCAGTCTGCACAATCTTCTTCCCGTCCCCCGGACTTCAGGCTCCTCCCCGCACACTGCACGGGCATACTCAGGTTACCAACAAGGCTCACCTGGCCTGTTATGCCTGCACCAATCTGCAGTGTCTCCCTGTAGCTCTTCCTGTCCCGCCTCCGTTCCTAATTGGACCTTCCTGCGTTATCTAGCTCCTCTCTGCTCTCAGTCTTTGCTCGACATAGTCTCTGTATGGAAGTACTTCTGGATTCTCTCAGTGTTTTCACAGGTTCTGACGCAGCTCGTACGACTACCCCCTCTGGCTCTCGATCTCGGCACTCCTTGGACAACACTCACTCTGGTAACCCCTTGAACACGGCTTGGACAACAACCTATCTCCATTCTCCACTCCCTGACTTCGGCGAGGCATCCTTCACTCTATCTCTACAACCGGTACCGGCAAGTATTGTCTACCTTACTACACCTGGCCTGGCAACGCTTCATACCACACTCCGGACACGCTCCCTTTGCTGCGGGTGCGTGTATTACCACTTCCCCCTTCAGCTCAGGGGACGGGTCTGGTCTGCGGGCAGCACTGGCGTAACAGATATGAACCGAAGGAGAGTGAATGACATCAAAAGAGATAATTTCTGAATGTCCATCATCCATAGAGAGTTCAAGAGGAAGTGTCTCCAAGGTAATAAAGGCTGGCTGCAGGGGTCGACCATCAATCGCCTCTAATCCGACCGGAAAGGCCTTCTCCCGGAGAGGAATGTCATGGTGAGTAGCAAATGCCTGGTTTATGAAATTTCCTCCGGAACCGGAATCATGGAAGGCCTTAGCAGGGGTCTGGATATTCGTGTGCTTAAGGAGCACCGACAATAGGAGACGTTTAGGGAGATGCTGTGAGGGAAGAGAAGAAGCAGAGATGGTACCCAGTGAGACTCCCCCATACCTCACTGGGTGTTGGCATTTCCCGGCTTCGAAGGACAGCGTGGTAGGATATGCCCAGGAGAACCACAATAGAAGCACAGTCCCTCATTCCTCCGACGTAATCGCTCCGTAGAAGGGAGGTGAAGTGTGCCCAGTTGCATGGGTCCCGGGCTTCCAGTGCGGGCAGTGCAGGAAGAGGAGATCTGGAATTAAAGGACAGAGAAGTAGCAGTACGAGAATGTTGGCGTTCAGCCCGCCTCTCCAGAAGTCTTTGATCCACCCGAACGCAGAGAGCGATCAGGGCCTCTAGGGAGGAGTTCAGAGGGACCTGATCCTTCACGGGATACACTGGAGGAAGACGTGGGGACACTACCCTGGGGAATCTGAAGAGATAGGGTATTAACTTGCTGGTTAAGAGAGGAGACTTGGTTGTCCAAAAAATTAAAGTGTTTGGAAATGGTGGTTAATGTATCTTCCACCTCAGGGGGGTCTGGGTCTGTTGGGCTTTGCATAATGTAACGCTCGGCCTGCCCACAAGCCAGACGAGACCCCGGGACTGAGGTGGAAAGGGTACAACCACACACCTAGCAGCAAACTGGGGCACGGCCGGAGTGTGGTAGTATCGTAGGTGGTCCGGGTAACAAGAATGTAAATGATACCATACTTGGCAGCTCCAGCGTAGAAGGGTTACGTTCGTATGCCAAGGGTCGTGGGTTGGAGAGGGCAGCGTAGTAGTTTGTCTGTGTGCCGTGTCCAAGGGTTGTAGAGATCTGCAGCGTAGAAGTCCAAAGCAAGGTCCAAAGGGTTCCAGAGAACAGCGTAGTAGAGTTCAAGGCAAAGGTCAAATCCAGGGAGGTCAGCAAAGATTCCAGGGACAGTGGCAGCACTGAAAAGACAAGAGAGGCCAGGCAACAGCAGACAGCACCAAGGTACAGAAGCTATGCAGAGCAAAGAGGAAATGGAGAAGAGGGATTGTATAGGGGGCTGGGACCAATCAGAGAAAGGGGAGTGACGGAGGAGCGGCCTGAAGAGGAACCTAATAGGAGAGCAGAGTGAGGAAGTTTGCAACTAATGGGAGTGAGGGGAGGAACAGAGGAGTGAGCAAGATAAGGCCCAGATAGAGGAGAGTTGCTAGAGGCAAAGGGAGTGGTCAGAGTAAGGGAAGGAACGGAGGGACGGACAAGGGAAGGGACAGAAAGGGATAGAGGACCTGAGAGGCAAGGCAGATGGGGAAGGGGCGTGCCGAGCATGTGCATGACGTCTGAGGAGGCGGAGCATGGGGAAGGTGCACCGGAGGATCCAGGAGCAGAGAAAAGAAGGGGGGGAGCAAAGGGACGGACAGGGGAAGGGTCAGGCAAGGAGGGAGAAGCGGGGAGGCGGAGCCGACGGGACCCGAGCGGCGACATGCAAGGAGCATGTGCCGCGTCAGCGGAGAGACGGAGTCAGGCGCCTGGCGCCAACCAATGGCGGCTTGGCTGCGCCCGTAGGGCTGACGCGCGTGGGCAGGAGGTGCAGGTAAAGCAGCCAGGATCGGGGAATGCCGCCGGGGAGCCCGAATGGCCTGAGAAAAAGGTAAGGATGCGCTGGACGCGGGTATACCGGCAGCGCGGATCCTTACAATATCAAAGGCATACATTGTTCCGCGCATAATCTATATGTACCGTGCTCTTCATTTTATACAAACATCGCTCTACATATGAGTCAGATATACATTACTTTAGAGCAGGGCCCTCGTGATATATTTGTATCTGTTTGTGCATGTTTGTTCTCGCTTGTATGTAACTGTTTTTGTAATATGCATAACTCTGTACCCCCATTGTACCACACTATTATATATGTTGGTGCTTTACAAATAAACGATGATAATAATAGTGATGATGCCAATTAGATTGTAAGCGCTTCCAAGTAGGGACTGAAGGTGACTGTGAAATCGTATGTACAATACTGTCAATGCTGCATAAAAAATATATATTATTATATTTATTTGTATTATTATTATATCGCATGTACCAACTGCTGTACAGGGCATGTCTGATCCCTCCAGAGCTGACGGCGGTTATATGTTCCTCTCTTTTAATTACACTGTTGGCTCTGCTTCCTCACTAACATACCTGGAATTCTTTACACAGAGGGCTGAGGGGCAGCTGAGCAAGACTGGACTCGACCACTGCTACAGGAACAGCACAGAGACAGGAGCCAGCTTTGAGGCTGGCGCTGAAAGCATGCGTGGGATTCAGAGGAGGCGTGAGTACACTGCGCTGTGTTCAGAAAAAAACGGGACCCCTTTTATTTTTAGACATCTTGCAGAAAAATCACTCAATTGTCATCAAGTGCATAGTTACAAAAAGGTGTTTAGCGAAGAAGATAAGCACGTTATAAAGTGTTTGAGATAGAGCAAGGTTTATGGTCTAAAACGCATACGTAAAATGTTTCCTGATAAAAGACGGTCGCTACGAGGACTGAAAAAACGAAATTAGTAAAACAATATCGTTCAAGAGTGGGAGCAGCTGGACCAACGCGTTATCGATTATGCGGTCAGACAGCGGCGTTCTCGTCTGCGTGCCGTTCAGCAGAAGGAGGACATTTGGCACACACACTTTGAACTCATTCTTTATAGTAGGATTCATAGGGGGCTATGCACTAAGCTGTGATAAGTCGTTTTAAGAGCGCAAAGTGCTCTTAGAACGTGATGTTCCGCCGAGCGCTATGCACTAACAGGCACTTTGCGCTCTAAAACTGACTTTTTCTTGAAATTTTTTCTAAGTCCAACTTTGCTCGTACGATCAGCTGTTTGCGCTGAATCCTGCCCTTCTGCGGGATTCACTAAGCAACGCAAACTGATCGTACGTGAAAGTTGCGCTGAACAAAGCTCACCAGATAAAGGCAGGTGATAAAAAAAGCTGGACTTTGAAAAATTTCTTTGTTTACATTTTTGCAGGCGCAACACCCATACAACAGGCCGGCGGGTGTCCCCGGCTGACCCCGTGGGGGTCCCTGGCTGACCCCGCTGGAGTCCGGGGGTCCCGCGGCATCCCCGGCTGGCCTGCGGTACCAATGTTGTGCCTACAAAAAAATAAACAATATTTCTAACTAAATGCACCCCCCTCCCTCTGCCCCCTAACACATACAATACAGTAATGGGCAAAATTAATATTATCCACATATGGATTATAATGCATTTGCCCATTTAAAATACATATACATCACAATAAATACAGTAAATACATATTACACTTACCTTTTCCAGGCACCCACGATGAAGGCCATCCTCATCTTCATCCTGCCCATGTCCCTCCAGTGCTGCAAAACATACAAAACAATCAAAATAGCCAATGTAATGTCCCCTAACCCCTTAATCACCTTAGCGGTCATTAACCTCTATAGTCATTAAGGGGTTAACCCACCCTCACCCACCACTCGGGAGGCATAAACACCCTCCCCCACTACCCACCCCATGAAGCCTAACCACCCACTACCCACTGGGAGGCCTACCCAGCTTGGCTTGGGGACAATACCCACTTCCCCCACCCCCTGTTAACCACAATAAACATCACTATATTAAATAAACACTACATAACCCACCCCCTGTGCCCCCCCATAAATACCTGGTTTATTCTTTTACATACAGGGTTAATACCCCAGGCCCATGGGAGTCCCCGGTGGCCCTGACGGGTGTCCGTAAACCTAACAGTGGCCCAGCAAAAGGATTCAAACAGGGTCTGGAGGCCTACGGGTGGTCCCCGCCAGGCGCCATGGTCCACCAGGTAGTCTCCGCGGGTCACCGTGGGCCACAATGGGGTCTCCATGGGTAGGCCCGCGGGTATCTGGGGGGCCCCGGGTCACACCCACGGGTGTCTGAGGGGCCTTGGGTGGTTCTCACGGGGGTCTGGTGGCCCTCGGGTGGTCCCTATGGGTCCGCGGTGCCCCCACAGATGTGGGGCCACCGTTTCTTCCCCGAAGGTGTCCCCCGTGAGTTCGCCAGCCTGGTACCCGTGGGTGTCCGAGGAGACCTCAGGTGGTCTCCAGAGGTCCCAGTAGACCTAAGGAACCAACCCTGTATGTAAAAATAAATAAACCTGTCCTATACATTTAAATACATAAATAACCCCCCCCCACCAAACACATACTGTACAGTAATGTGCAAAATAACTATAATCCAGATATGGATAATAGATTATTTGCCCATTATTAAACACATAAATCAGCATAAATAAATTGAGTTCTACTTACCCCCTGGCAATGATGGGCATCCGGTCATCAAACGGCCTCCGCTAGCAAAAAAAAACATTGCAAATATTTTCAAATGCCAGTTAACCCCTTAATCACCTTAGCAGATAATAACCGCGACAGTAATTAAGGGGTTAACCCACCCTGCCCCCATTCATTTGTACAGTGGGATATATATATTTTGGTATATATATATATATATTTTGGTATATATATATATATATATATATATATATATATATATATATATATATATATATATATATATATATATATATATATATATGGAACAGGGGGAGAAAACACTATGCTGATATTGTCTGGTTTATAGATAAATACCTAGTGATACTTTACATGTATTACATAAGTGCTGCAATAACCATCAGAGGCTATATCGGGATACATCCCCTGTTTTAGTTAGTAGTACACTATTCTCATATGTTCCTTTGTATTTGTATACCTTTCTCACAGTGCTATGGATTGGCTGGTGGGGTGGATAGGCATTGGCTGCAGATCGGTTCCCTCTACACACTGACGGCTGACGTCAGGGGTGGGCGGGGTAAATACTGCTTGTTTTTGATCCATTCCTACTGCCGAGAGCCAGCACTGAGAGAGATGTGGGCGGATTGCCAAGGGATTCCCGGCTAGCATGCTGCCCACCTCGGTGACGTGTCTGGTGACATCAGTTGGGGGTGGTGACCTAGCGGGACACCAATGTGCCATATTAACTAATCAAAATCGCCCTATATCAACAGGGGACAGGTAAATGTCTAAACACTCTTTGACAAAGTTCTTCTCGGCACGAAACGCGTCAGAGGAGCGTGCTGTTAGTGTGTATCCTTAGGCATCATGCCTGAATACATTTTTATTGCTGGCTAACCCGCCTCCAGTCCGGATTTGTTTTGCAGTGCTTACTCCTATCTTCTCTCATTATAACTGGATGTGGTGTGAGAACCGTGCCTCGAGGAGATAATCCACACTTTGTGCGTTCCTCAAATTGCACTGCAATAACAGCCAGATTAGATAGTGAATTCACCAACCTGACATCAGCATACATATAATGGGATATTGCATCTTTATTGTCTGATTAATGATATACTACCCTTAGGATCTACTTTGTACTCGTCTGAGAGAGGAGTCTGATTCTACTCACAATACCCGCTTGTGACATTATGACAGCACCTATTCAGCGTGCTGTAACTGCGTCATTTATAGGTGCTTAGTGAATAATCATTCATCAGCACTACCCCATTTCTATAGATGTTTTTATGTCCAAAATATAGCTCTTTCACCATAAGAGTGATTCAGTGCATGGAGATGTGTATACTTTCGTAATTCATTGCTCCATGTTTTAGAAAAAAATGATATAAACATTCGAATACATTAAAAAAGAGCACTATCAAATTGTGTCAATCAATAAATGGTGAAGTACATTCTTGTCAACAGATTGACGTGATATTGATGTAGTTACAGTAGCAGTATTGGACAGATATTTAAATATTAAACATCTATTATAATTGTTATTGTACAAGGTGAACATATCCTGTTAGGTGGTTGATGGGATGGCTCATGGATTTATTTACCCAGTCCCTTTACAAAAAATATTTTTTAGTATGTCTAATTAAAAGGTTTTTAAATGAACAACTATCATACCACACTATTCTTTAGGAGTGCATTCATTAGGTACTCTTTGTCTGTATATAGTTTCCAATCGAGTATCCCTATTTGCACCATAAACAACTTTATTATTATTTTCACAAATATTCATTATTAACATATTAGGGTGATGCGGAGACACCTTTCCCGTTCCCTTTCCCCTTTATTATTCCATGTTGGGGCTGAAACTGTACAGTCAGAGTCTGACTGTATGTCAGAGTAATCATACACACACACACCGGTACACATACAGGCACACGGCTGCGTGTCCTCCGCTTCTGCTTCACTCCTTCGAATCCGACAAGGAACCCGTACCGCAGGCCAGTATGCCATTGAGTTCCGAACCCTTGCTGCAGAGACGGGCTGGAATAATGAAGCTCTGGGGGCAGCATTTTGGCAGGGGCTTTCTGAGCGTTTAAAGGACGAACAGACTTGTCGGGATATTCCCAAAGATCTGGAGGAACTCATTTCCCTCTGTATCAGAATGAACCTCCGGATACAACAAACAACAGACCGAGCGAGCTCAGTCTCCCAAAACCCCAACAATTCGGCTATCTCCCCATTTCAACACTCTTCTTACTGCACCTCGCCCAGGTGAGGAACTGATGCAACTAGGGGATACCAAATTACCTGAGCAAGAGAGAACTAGGAGACGAACCAGGGGGCTGTGCCTGTACTGTGGGCTCGTGTCTGAGACTGTCCTAAATCAGGAAAACCCCAATGCCTGGTGAAGATAGAAGAAATGTCCAGAGAATATTCTTCTATTCTTCCTTCACCACAACTTTCACGGCTCCTCCTGCCGGTTTCACTCTCCTGGTGACCAGCATCCATCTTCACTCAGGCTTTTGTGGATTCAGGAGAAGCAGGAAATTTCATTGACCGCTCATTTGCAGAACTTCACTCCATTCCTCTCCACACTAAGGAGATTCCACTAGCAGTAGTGGCCATTGACGGAAGACCACTGATACCGGGGACCATCTCTCACGAGACTAATCCGCTGCTGGTTTTGGTTGGGGTACTTCACAAAAAAACACTGTCCTTTTATGTCATATGCTCTCCCTCGACTCCAGTGATTCTAGGACTTCCCTGGTTGTGGCACCACAACACTCCAACACCACACGTGACAGCCTGGGGACAACATTGCCATGGATCCTGTCTCCCGGTGTCTCACACTATCTCCGAGGTCCGGCATCCTACAGAGACTTTCTTGTCATGCCTGCCAGTTTCTTACCAGGACATTGCCAATGTATTCGATAAAAAACAGGCAGAGGTGTTACCGCCACACAGACCTTATGATTGAGCAATCGACCTGCTCTAAGGGGCCATCACCCCTAGAGGCCGCACTTATCCCCTTTCAGAACCAGAAACCAAGGCTATGCGGGAATGCATTTCAGAGAACCTTCAGCGTTGGTTTATCCTCAAATCAAGGTTCTCCGCTTGTGCGGGTTTCTTCTTTGTTTCCAAAAAAGACGACTCTCTCGGACCATATATCGATTACAGAGGCCTAAATAAAATCACCGTAAAAAATCGGTATCCTCTACCCCTCATTCCTGAACTGTTCGACGGCTTATGCAAGGCCACGATCTTCACCAAACTGGATCTCCAAGGAGCTTACAATGTAATTTGGATCAGAGAGGGTGATGAGTGGAAGACAGCCTTTAATACCCGTGACGGGCACTACGAATATCTAGTCATGCCATTCGGCCTTTGCAACACACCGGCCGTATTTCAAAATGTTATCAATGAGATTTTCCGGGATTTATTTGACCAATTTCTCATAGTGTATCTGGACGATATCCTTATTTTTTCCAATTCTTTGTCCGAACATCTGGCACAGGTTAGACTAGTCCTCCAAAGACTTCGGGATCACTCCCTCTTTGCCAAGCTCGAGAAATGTCAGTTCGAACAAAAGAAGAGATTTCCTTCCTTAGGTATTTCATCACTTCCCGTGGGTTTGAGATGGATCGTGCAAAGGTATCGGCAGTACTGGATTGGCCTGTATCGATAGGCCTTAAACCAACTCAAAGATTTCTTGGGTTCTGTAACAGGGGATTTGTCCCTGTTCAAAAAGGTGCCTCTAATCCAGCAGTGTGGTGGTTAACTGCTGGTAGTCAATTAATCAACACCACCTGGCTGATTAGAGGTTGGTTAGAAAAGCCTGCCTTTGAGACAGGAAGAGAGATTCCTTAGTCCACAACTGGGCTGACCAAGGAAACACAACAGAGCAGAGGTTCCTGAGTCTCACAGAGGAGACTGACAGAGGGACCACAGATGTCTGGAGCTCACAAGACTTCTACACCTGAATGCTGAGATAACCTGAGGAAAAGGCAGCAACCCAGGAAAGAGAGAAGCCTTCCCCCTACAACTACGAGACAGATAAGATTTTTCTTATAAGACTGATTATCTATGTCTGTTTATATACACTGGCGACACACTTTATTCGAGCTCGGCTAGTCCCACGAATTTGGGTATACCCGGGTGTATTGAGGTTTGTGACTGTTTTCTGCCCGAGTGCATTGAGGTATTTTCAGGCAGGGATTGAAGCATTTTATTCCCGCTGGCTGCAATACTGCACAGTATATATATATATACTGCATTACAATTCATGAATTTATGCCATCTGGTATACACGCGAAGCATTGCAGCCTATTAAATCCTAATCATTATCATTTAACAGATCAGCCGCTCGTCAGCCAGGCATGAACCCAGGCTGGGAAGGCAAACGCAACGGGGCTTGTCAGAGGTGAGGAGCGGCGCATTCCAGGTATCTGCCAGGTACATACTGGGTATTTGCTCGAATAAAGTGTGTCGGTGCAGTATATAAATGTCTCTATGATTTGGGCTGGTGAATCGCTGGACTACAAGTGTAAATATACTCCAACGTGGAGCAGATTTTGTTTGTGGATTTTCACATGTTTGTTGTGTTTAAAGCAACAGGTGCAATAAAGCCTTATTTAATTTCACCTTAAAACCAGTCTCCATTGCGTACCTCTGCACACATCTCTTACAGGTTCGCCAACTGCTACCGACGTTTTATCAGGAACTTCTCAAAGGTGGTTGCACCCTTTACGGCTCTTACTAAGAAAGGGGTGAACCCTAAGTTATGGCCCTCTGGGGCTCTTCTAGCTGTCGAGAAGCTCAAGTCCGCTTTTTCGTCCGCACCAGTGCTGATCCATCCAGATCCTACAAAACTCTTTGTGCCTGAAGTAGACTTATCTTATCTGGCAGCCGGAGCCATGCTTTCTCGAAAAAAGGATTTTCAGGGGAACTCCACCCCTGTGCCTTCTTTTCCAAAAAAAATTCTGCCGCAGAAAGAAATTATGATGTTGGGAACTGGGAACTTCTGGCCGTGAAAATGGCTCTAGAAGAATGGAGACATTTTCTTGAGGGGTCAACTTCTCCAATCACAATCCTTATAGATCACAAGAACCTCGAATACATAGAAGGAGCAAAGAGACTTGGGACACGTCAGGCAAGATGGGATCTCTTCTTCACTCGGTTCAATTTTGTGATCTCTTATCGTCCGGGATCCAAGAATGTCAAGGCAGATGCGCTATCCAGGCAATTCGCTCCTGACAGTTCCGAGAAGATTGAGCAGGGACCCATCATTCCATCTTCACAGATTATCTCTGCCGTATCATCTTCACTCGTGCCACAGATTTCACAGGCTCAGGCAGAGGATCCCAGGCCAACATCCACTCGTTCGTCCAAACCATTTGTCCCTCCCCAATTTTGTAGTGAAGTGTTGCAATGGGGTCATAACTCCAAGACGGCTGGTCACCCGGGAGTTAGGAAGACATTTGATTTCCTTGAATGGATCTTGTGGTGGCCAGAGATCCGCAAAGACGTGAAAGAGTTTTTGGCATCCTGCATTGTAAGCGCCCAGACTAAGGTGCCGAGGACATTACCCTGTGGGTTGCTCCAGCCCTTGCCAGTCCCCACCCGCCCGTGGACCCATCTTTCCATGGATTTTATTGTGGAGCTACCACCCTCCAGGGGTATGACTACCATACTGGTAGTAGTTGATTGCTTCACACGCCAAGACCACTTTGTTGCCCTTAAGAAGCTACCCACAGCTTCAGAACTATGTGAAATCTTTATTAAAGAGATATTTCGTCTTCATGGAGTCCCAACGGATATTTTCTAAGACCGCAGATCCCAATTCGTCTCAAGATTTTGGAAGGCCTTTTGTCAAAGAATGGGCATCTTCCTCCATTTTTTTTCGTCGTACCATCCCTAGTCCAACGGACTCACGGAACGGGCCAATCAATCCTTAGAACAATTCCTGCAATGTTTTGTATCTGAACTACAGGACGACTGGGTTGATCTGCTCCCGTGGGCTGAGTTTTCCCGCAACTTTATGAAGCACGATTCCACACTGGAATCTCTGTTCTTTTGTGCCTACGGGTACCATCCTTCTCCCCTTCCTTCTTCCAGTCCTCTCTCCGGCGTCCCTGCAGTGGATGATAAGATCCAAGAACTGCAATCACTCTGGAAGAAGATCCAGACCAATCTGACCAAAGCCGCCCTCCAGCACAAAATCCAGGTGGATAAACGTCGACGACCATCTCCCCCGTTTCAAGTAGGAGATCAAATTTGGTTGGCTACAAAAAATATCCGACTGAAACAGCACTCCTCCAAACTCGGGCCCAAGTTCATTGGACCTTACAAAATTCTGAAGCAGGTCAAACCGGTGGCATTCAAACTGGAACTTCAATATAACTTAAGGATACCTCCAGTATTCCATGTCTCCCTCCTCAATCCGTTCGTCCAGAACGCTTTCTCTCCTCCTATTCTCCCTCCTCCTAGACCTAGACCATTTCTGGTGGCCAGGAAGAATTCGAAGTACGCCAGATACTGGATTCCCGTAGATCCTGGGTCGGGCTACAATACTTGGTCCATTGGAAAGGTTATGGACCCAAAAGAGAATTCATGGATCAAATCCGAGGATGTCCTTGCCCACAGACTGGTCCGGGCGTTTCATCGGAGATTCCCTGCCAAACCGGCTTAGATCGCCCGGAGGTCTCTCCTAGAGAGGGGGGTACAGTAAGGGTACTGCTCGATCCTTGCCGGGTTTTCACTACGGTCCAGGATTTCTGTCTCTCCTGCCCTTTCCGCTCACTGTGGGCATTTTGGATACTGGCAGCCTGCTTTATAAGGCTGCAGTTCGTGGTGGGAGTCCCCGAGCAAAGTTCTGTTTGCTGCAGCTCCGTTTCATCATCGCTGTCACGCATTACCCTTTTGCCTATTTGGAATCCCTGTTGCTGACCCCTGACCCTGACCTCGCTGCCTTCCGCCTGCCCTGACCTTTGCCTGTCACCTGCACTCTGCACCACTGCCACCTGCCCTGACCTCTGCCTGCTTATCGATTATGAATACTTTAACAGGACTCTGTTCCCGGGCTCTGGTCGGTTATGCTGCATTCCTACCTCAGCCCTGCGGGTCCGCCTCCTAATTCGAGACGAGCACCGTCACACAGACAGACAGACACTGACACACACTCACACACACACTGACTGACATACTGACATACACACAAGGAATTCACAGTTACTATAAATATAGAAGTGCAAAAAGCGAAAACTCACGTTCCAAGTCAAACTTCTTTGCGTTTTGGCAGTGAAACTGCGTTTTGATTTTTAATTAAAAACATCACCCTCACAAATACAATTTCTGCGACAAAATAGTGACAAAAGACAAAGAAGTTTCACTTAAAATGCGCGTGCTCGGCACACACACTTTTTTTTGAAGATGTTTATTGTATCTGCCATCACAGTCTTCATGGGTAATGAATTCCACATTGTAACTGCCCTTATTGTAAAGAACCCTTTTCCTTTGTTGCTGGTGAAATCTCATTTCCTCCAACCTCAAGGGATGGCCCTGTGTCATTTTCCCTGCCCTTTGGATGAATAGTTCTTTTGAAAGCTCCTTGTATTGACACTGAAAATATTTGTATATAGTTATCATATCCCCTCTTAGACGCCTCTTTTCTAATGTAAACAAATCTAATTTAGCTAGCCTCTCCTCATAAATCAGATTTTTCCATCCCCTTTATTAATTTGGTGGCTCTTCTCTGCACTTTGTCTTGTTCCATAATGTATTTTTTATGGAGTGGTGCCCAAAATTGTACTCCATATTCAAGGTGTGGCCTTATTAATGCTTTACACAGTAGCATAATTATGCTTACTTTCCTTTCATCCATTCCCCATATAATGTAAGATAAGATCTTATTTGCCTTTGCAGCCACTGCCTGACATTGGGCACTATTGCTAAGCCTGCTGTCTACAAGCACTCGTGAATCCTTCTCCATCAAGGATTTATCTCATTTTGCCCCACTTACTTTTGTAAGTCACCTGTTTATCATTGTTTCCCCAATGCAAAACCTTACAGTACATTTATCTGTATTAAACCTCATCTGCCATTTACCTGCTCAAGTTTTAAGTCTATCCAAGTCCTTCTGGAGAAAAATTGCATCCTGCTCTGATTTTACTACCTTACACAATTTAGTATCATCAGCAAAGATGGAGACTTTGCTCTCGATGCCAACCTCAAGGTCATTAATAAACAAGTTAAAAAGCAGGGGTCCCAGTACTGATCCCCGAGGTACTCCACTCACAACTTTAGCTCAACCTGAAAATTTTCCATTTATGACAACTCTCTGTTGTCTATTCTTCAACCAGTTTTCAATCCAGGTGCAAATATTTTTAGAGTCGAAATTCCTTTATTTTATACACTAACTTCTTGTGTGGCAGCGTATCAAAAGCCTTTGCAAAATCTAAGTAGAGCAAATCAACTGCATTACCCTGGTCTAAATTCCTACTTACCTCCTCAAATAAACTAATATGTGTAGGTTGGCATGACCTATCCTTCATAAATCCATGCTGACTATTACTAATCATTTTGTTATCCATTAGGTATTCCTGAATATTATCCCGTACTAAACCTTCAAGTAGCTTCCGCACTATTGAAGTCAGGCTTACTGGTCTGTCATTTCCCAGTTGTGATCTAGCTCCCTTTTTGAATATAGGTACCACATTTGCTTTACCCTAATCTTGTGGGACTGAGCGCGTGTTAATGAATATAATGGTTTGTCTATTAATTTAGCTGAATCTTTTGGTGCATGCCATCTGGGCCAGGTGCTTTATTTACTGTAATTACTTACATTTTATCAAGAGCGCCTATACACTTCTTCCTCAGATAACCAATTGTTTGTTAATATAAAGGTTGTGGCTTCCTCCTGTGCCAATATTCTTGCAATTGATTCCTAAACACAGAGGCAAAGAATTTGTTTAATACTGTACCTCTGCTTTTTCCTTATCTCCAATAATCTGCCTACCCATCTCACACCGAAAGGGTCCTATATTTTATTTTCTAAACGTTTTGGTATTAAGGTACTTAAATAACTTTATAGGGTTTATCTTATTTTTTATTGCAATCCTTGTTTAATTGTGAATGTTGCTCATTTGGTTGCCCTTTTACAACTTTTGTTACATTCCTTATAATTCTGTTATGCTGGCTCCATGCCTTCTGCTTTAAGAATCTAAACGCCTGCCTCTTTCTTTCCATTTCCTCCCCTACCTGTATACTTAGCCACATTGGTTTAGACTTGTTTCTTAAACATTTATTACCCAAGGGTACACAATGACAAGTGTGCTTTTCTAGCAATGTTTTCAAGGCTGCCCATTTTCCTTCCACATTTTTTTCCTGCAAAAATGTAATCCCAATGTATTCCTTGTAGATTAGCCCTCGGTTTATTACATTCTGCCATTCTAAAATGTAATGTCTTTTATAATATGATTTTTGATCATTTATTTCAAATGAGACCCGGTAATGATCATTGTTTCCCAAATGTTCCCCGGAATATTTATAACTTCTAGTGCAGAGTAAATTAGGTGATGCCTTTCTTATTTGGACTAATAATTGATATTATAAGGCACGCTTTGGAGAGTTTTCTCTCTTCAGTGCAGTTCATTCTGAATGACAAAGATTCCATGAGTTTAACACAGATGTAAAAAACAAAGTAGTAATCTAAGGCAGCGGTGCGCAAACCGGGGGGCGTTGGATTTTCTAAGGGGGGCGAGCGGTTGCAGAGCCCCCGGCGCTTTCCCCCCAGGCATGTAAATTAAATGCCGGGGGAGGCGCGAGGCCTCTGCAACTTCACTTACCTGCTCTCAGCCGGCGCTTCCCTGACGCGTTGCCATCACAACGCAGCGTCATTTCAAATGGCAACGCATCACATGATGTCGTGACATCATATGATGTGTGGAGCCCGAGAGCAGGCAAGGAGGGGGGGGGCTTAGGCAAGGGGGAGCGGAGACGGGGGGGGGGGGGGGCGCAAATTTAAAAGTTTGCACACCGCTGATCTAAGGCCGATGATGTAGGGAAGGAATGGTAGAGAGAATGGTAAATAAACAGATTAATAAATACTTCACTTATTATTACTTCTACATTGTTTGATATTACAAAATCCAGTAATGCCCCTCTCCTGGTTGGTTCCTCAATAATTTGGGTCATGTAATTGTCTTTTTGTACCCCCAAGCACCTGTTTCCTTTAGTTGTAATGCTAATCTCATTGCTCCAGTCTATGTCTGGATAATTAAAATCGCTTATTATGAAAAGATGACCTGGTTTTGATGCCTTCTCCATTTGCACAAAGATTTTGGCTTCCTCAATCTCACAGATATTTGGTGGTTCATAGCATATCCCTACAAAATTATTCCTCGTACTTTTACCTCCACTGCGAATTTCTATCCACAAGGTCTCCACATTTTCATCATTCCCTTCATAGACATCTCCCTTATAATAAGTTTTAAATATGGTTTAACAAATAAACACTCCAGCACCTCTTCTATTTGCTTGATTCCTCTGAAAAAGAGAATAACCCTCTCTAAATTAATTATTCATGAGTTTTATCCCACTATGTTTCAGTAATGCCTATGCAGGGGCGTAGCTATAGCCCGGGCAAAGCCGGGGGCCCGCGCTCTTGGGGGCCCGCTCTCCCCCCCTGTCGGCGGCCCATCTGTCTCTCTTTGGATAGAGACAGGCTTGGGGGGTAGGAGGAGAGCGGAGGAAGCCGGCTGCGGAGTGCGGAGCTGATCACAGAACGGGAGGAGGGAGGTCTTCCTGCTTAACCACTTCCAGGCAGCAGGTGGCGCTGCAGAGAACTCCATAGCTGCTCCTCTGTATCTCCCGGTTCCGTGTGTCTCTGTGTTGGTAAGTGTGTGTGTGTGTGTGTGTTTGTGTCTCTGTATCTGCCTTTCTAAAGTTTAAGGTCTTTGTTGAACCCAAGTAATCTGTTTTTTGATAATTTATTTCAAATGAGACCATGTTATGATCACTGTTACCCAAATGTTCCAGGTCTTGAATATTTGTTATTACTTCTACATTGTTTGATATGACCAAATCCAGAACTGCCCCTCTCCTGGTTGGTTCTGTAATAATTTGGGTCATGTAATTGTCTTTAAGCACTCCCAAAAAACTTGCTTCCTTTAGTTGTAATGATAATATCATTGTCCCAGTCGATATCTGGATAATTAAAATCCCCCATTATGCAAACACGACCTGGTTTTGATGCCATTTGCAAAAGTATTTTGCCTTCCTCAATCTCACAGATATTTGGTGGTTTATAGCATATCCCTATCAAGATGTTCTTTGTACTTATACCTCCATTGTTAATTTCTATTCACAAGGTCTCTACATTTGCATCATTCCCTTCATAAACATCTTTCCTTATAATAGGTTTCATATCTGATTTAACATATAACCTACTCCATCTCCTCTTCTATTTGCTCGATAAAGGGAATAACCCTCTAAATAAACTGCCCAGTCATGAGTTTGATCCCACCATGTTTCAGTAATGCCTATGATATCATACTGCTCCCTTGCAGCTATTAATTCAAGCTCCCCCATTTTATCTGTCAGGCTTCTTGCATTAGCAAGCATGCATTTCAGTTTTTTCCCTGTCTGTGCTATTATCTTATCTGCTCCTGCCTTTCTGCTCCAATTGGATGTAGCCTTTAGAAGTTTTCTAGTATTATCTGTATTTAATATGGGTACCTCCCTGCTTGCCAAACCCCCACTTCCCCCCACTCTACCTACATGACCCCTAGCTATTTCCCCATTCCTATATATTCTGTCTCCAGGCGGTCCTCGGTCATGCGATGGAATCCGTTCCGGAAACTAGCATTGTATAGTGAAAGTGTCGTAAAGCGAATCCCATGTGGAAAAGCTACAAAGTAACTGGCACAACCAAGGACCACATGCAAAAGCCCAATATTACTCTGACAATCTTTACCAGAATATATAAAACCCAGCAAACTTCTGGAAGGTTATCGACAATATATTCCAGGCTTCTAACCATAACCAACCACGGTACAGTGCCTAAATATATATGTATAAATATCTATTAAGTAAAATGGTCTTTTAGTTTGACATTTTTGGCCAAAATTGTTGTAAGCCCCTGAGCCAACTTCACGGCAGACCACAATTCAGGGGTCCCTAACGCTAATATAAATTCTTAATAACCTGTGTAATAACAGGAAGAATGATTTATAGTAAATCTGTCAATATTAGTTGCAAAGTTCTAAGTCTGATTGAAGCCTTTATTAACCTGTACATTGCCAGAAAAGCACTCTGTATTAGAGTTGTCACAACCATCCTGCAAGCAAACAAGTTCCCCTGTGTGGAAGATGCTATGGAGTGAGCCCTTAACCATTTAAATGTGGGAGGGGGTGAGCTTAAATTAAGTAGGAGGTTGCCAACCTCCAATCAGCCAGGACTAGCTGAAACACAATTGTGAAATATACTGGACACCTAACAAGCTCCTATTGAACCCCCAAAATAACCACAACATATATATAAGCATATGAGTGTCACAGAGGAGTGCTACTGAGCATGGCAATATATATTTAAAACCAGAGACAGAACATAAAACACAGACAAAGCTCAGTTTTAGCACATCAAGTGAAACTCATACACGGTACAGTGCCTAAATATATATGTATAAATATCTATTAAGTAAAATGGTCTTTTAGTTTGACATTTTTGGCCAAAATTGTTGTAAGCCCCTGAGCCAACTTCACGGCAGACCACAATTCAGGGGTCCCTAAATGTCAAACTAAAAGACCATTTTACTTAATAGATATTTATACATATATATTTAGGCACTGTACCGTGTATGAGTTTCACTTGATGTGCTAAAACTGAGCTTTGTCTGTGTTTTATGTTCTGTCTCTGGTTTTAAATATATATTGCCATGCTCAGTAGCACTCCTCTGTGACACTCATATGCTTATATATATGTTGTGGTTATTTTGTGGGTTCAATAGGAGCTTGTTAGGTGTCCAGTATATTATACATAACCAACCACGTAATATCACTAAGGGGGATATTACGCTGACAAACCCCACTGACATTGCAAATGCATTCAATGACTACTTTGTGGGGTGTGCTACGAACTTATTAGCGAAACGCAGCCCAAACCACAAACATGAACCTAATTCTGAGAGTACCCCTATAGCCCCACCCCCTCCCAACACTGCCTACAATTTTCAATTTGTCCCAGTATCCGAAGAGGAGTACACAACTGCTCCTCAAATTAAACCTAAGCAGCCAATGTGGACCTGACTTACTACAATCTAAGTTCCTAAGACTTGGAGCCCCAGCCATTGCCAAACCAATTGCTTCCATAGTCAACTCTATCCTGTCTGCAGGCCATATCCCTAAGACTTGGAAAACTGCCAGAGTTGTCCCAATCTTCAAAAGTGGGGACAAAAACACTGTCTCAAACTACAAGCCAATCTCTCTTCTCCCAATTCTATCCAAAGTCATAGAAAAATGTGTCCACGCCCAATTAAGTGATTACTATAACAAGACAAATTTCCCTAGCCAATTCCAATTTGGCTTTCGCCCCAAACACTCCACAGTAACTACCCTGCTAAAAGTTTGCAATGAGATCTAGTGTGGAATGGAACGGAGACAACTCACTGGTGCAGTATTCCTAGATTTTGCAAAGGCTTTTGATACTGTTGATCATGTTATCTTGCTAAACAAACTCCAGTGCTCTGGAATAGGGTAGCATGCTTTAAACTGGTTTCAGTCCTACCTATCAGGAAGATCCCAACATGTGTCCATCTCAGGCTCTAACTTCAACCCCTTGGATATCACCTGTGGTGTCCCGCAAGGCTCTGTTCTGGGGCCCCTACTCTTCTCAGTGTTCATCAATGATCTTCCCACAGCTTGTAAGGGAGCCTCAATACACATGTATGCAGATGACACAATCTTATATGCACACAGCCATAGCCTCTCCAACCTTGAACATGTACTCCAATCTGACTTTTTGAGACTTGAAAATTGGATTTCCCAAAACAAACTGTTTTTAAACACTGACAAGACAGTAACAATGGTATTTGGGACCAAGACTAAATTTTTAAAGCTTCCAATGACTGAGCTCCATGTCAGAACCCAAGCTAATACCATCCTAGCCCCTGTTACTAGTTTTAAATACTTGGGCTTATGGTTTGACTCCCATTTAACATTTGGCATGCACATTAATACCCTGACATCCAAAACCTATGCCAAAATAGGTGTACTTTATAGGAACAATTCCTCCCTAAGTCTGCTGGTCAGAAAGCGTATTGCACAGCAGATGCTAATGCCAATTATAGACTATGGGGACATAGTATTGGGCTCGGCACCTCAAACCCACCTTAGCAAACTTGATACCCTCTATAATTCAATATGCCGTTTTGTTCTCCAATGCAATTACAACACACATCACTGCGAAATGCTCAAAGAACTAGATTGGTCATCACTTGAGTCTAGGCGCAAAGTTCACCTTTCCTGTTTTGCCTTCAAATACTTTCTGGGCAAGCTACCCAGCTACCTGAACAAGCTCCTCACCCCTACCACACGCAGCACTTATCACCTGAGATCAGACTCCAAAAGACTGTTCATGGTCCCAAGGCTCAACAAAGTATCCGGCCGTTCCTCCTTCTCTTACCGTGCACCCCAAAACTGGAACAATCTACTCTCAGCCTTCACCAGTCCAAGTTCTTTCAAATCTAAGGCTGTCTCACATTTTAATCTGGTCTGTAACTGTTACATACGCCCATAATATATATTATCTCTAACTGTGCATGCAATGTCTTGTATATATTGTACTAGCTGAGAGCCCCGGCGTTGCCCGGGATGTTTGTGGTGTGGGTGTGGCATTTGGGTGGGGAGTGGTCCACGCGGCCCATGTGCGGTGGTAGTGCTGCTGTGGCTGTACTGATGGTGATTGTATTGGTGTGCTGATTTGGGAGGGTTTGGTGCGGATGTGGGTGTGCCGATGGGGGAGGTGCAAAGGTGGCGATGTGTGGGTGCTGATGGTGTTGATGGGCGCTGGGAATGGTGGGGAGCCGAGAATGCCAGTGTGCTGG
>NC_134489.1:9169503-9212250 GCF_040206685.1 Ascaphus truei
TGTGTCTACGTGTACATGTGTGTGTGTCTACGTGTACGTGTGTGTGTCTACGTGCGTGTGTGTACGTGTGTGTACGTGTGTGTGTGTGTGTACGTGTGTGTCTATGTGTGTGTGTGTCTACGTGTGTGTGTTTGTGTATACGTGTGTGTGTTTGTGTCTACGTGTGTGTGTTTGTGTATACGTGTGTGTGTGTATACGTGTGTGTGTGTATACGTGTGTGTGTCTACGTCTGTGTGTGTGTGTGTGTCTACGTGTGTGTGTGTGTGTGTGTCTGTGTCCCTGTGTGTCCTTTGGCCCGTGACTCCGCCTCAGGGAAGGGGGTGGTGGGAAGGGGGGGGGTGGTGGGTGGTGGGAAGGGGGGGGGTGGTGGGAAGGGGGGGGGGTGGGGGGGAGGTGGTGGGAAGGAGGGGGTGGGGGGGAAGGGGAGGTGGGGGGGAGGTGGTGGGAAAGGGGGGTGGGGGAGTGGGGGGGAGGGGGGGGAGGTGGTGGGGAGTGGGGGAGGTGGGAAGGGGGGTGGAGGTGGTGAAGAGGTGGTGGGAGGTTGTAAGGGGGGAGTGAAGGGAAGGTGAAGGGGGGGTGAAGGTGGGGGTGGGTGGAGGGGAGGTGAAGGGTGGGGGTGGAGGGGAGGTGAAGGGGGGGTGGAGGGGAGGTGAAGGGGGGGTGGAGGGAGGTGGAAGGGAAGTGGAGTGAGGGGAGGTGAAGGGGGGGGTGGAGGGGAGGTGAAGGGGGGGGTGGAGGGGAGGTGAAGGGGGGGTGGAGGGGAGGTGAAGGGGGGGTGGAGGGAGGTGGAAGGGAAGTGGAGTGAGGGGAGGTGAGGGGTGGGTGAGGGGAGGTGAAGGGGGGTGAGGGGAGGTGAAGGGGGGGTGAGGGGAGGTGAAGGGTGGGGGTGGAGGGGAGGTGAAGGGTGGGGGTGGAGGGGAGGTGAAGGGGGGGTGGAGGGGAGGTGAAGGGGGGGTGGAGGGGAGGTGAAGGGGGGGGGTGGAGGGGAGGTGAAGGGGGTGGTGGAGGGGAGGTGAAGGGGGGGGTGGAGGGGAGGTGAAAGGGGGGGTGGAGGGGAGGTGAAGGGGGGGTGGAGGGGAGGTGAAGGGGGGGTGGAGGGAGGTGGAAGGGAAGTGGAGTGAGGGGAGGTGAGGGGTGGGTGAGGGTTAGGTGAAGGGGGGTGAGGGGAGGTGAAGGGGGGGTGAGGGGAGGTGAAGGCCGCTCCCTCACCTGTCCGGCCGCTCACTCACCCGTCCGGCCGCTCCCACGTGTATCTGAGGCGGGAGGCAGCTTGTTGTGGCCGCTCCCCCGCTGTGTCCCGGGCGCTCGCTCGCTCCGCTGACTGTAGCGGCGCCGGGGGGGGGGGGGGAGGGGGAGGAGGGGAGGTGATTTGAAGGGGGGTGAGGGGTGGGTGAAGGCCGCTCACTCACCCGTCCGGCCGCTCCCACGTGGAACTGAGGCGGGAGGCAGCTTGTTGTTGCCGCTCCCCCGCTGTGTCCCGGGCACTCGCTCCTCCGCTGACTGTAGCGGCGCCGGGGGGGGGGGGGGGGGGAAAGCGCGGGAGACACGGGGAGAGGAGGAGGTGCGCGCGGGTATGTGTGCGCGCGGGTATGTGAGCCCCCCCCTCCCCGGGTTATACATGCTGCTAATGTACACCCCCCCTAGTGTGTGTGTGTGTGTGTGTGTGTCCCTGTGTGTGTGTTTGTGTCCCTGTGTGTCCTTTGGGCCGTCACTCCGCCTCAGGCCAATGAGAGGTGTGCGGGGGCGGCCCAAGGGACCAATGAGATTTCCCCTAGGGACACCGGACATCCAGCAGGCAGGCATGCATGCAGGCAGGCAAACATACAGTGCTTTCACTAATATAGTATAAGATACCCTGCTCACTTACAGTATGTAACTATATATTTGTAACCATGTATTTGTCATCATACCTCCATGCCCAGGACATACAGCAGGGCCCCGGGTATACGGCGGGTTCCATTCCAGAGGCCCGCCGTATAGTGAAAATCGCCGGAAAGCGGATCCGGCGATTTTCAGTGCTGCGCATGTGCAAACCGGCATTTTCGCCGTTCTGCGCATGTGCGACCTGCGGTCTGCGCGCGCAACCTGCGTCTGCGCATGCGCGCCAGGCGCACCCGCCCGTTCTGCGCATGCGCGAATTTTAATTCAACATGGTGGCCCCCTTCTCGGTGCCGCCGTGTCAGCGGATCGCAGAGAAGCGGGGCCCTGCTGTACTTGAAAACGAGAGGTAACTCTCAATGCATTACTTTCTGGTAAAACGTTTTTATAAATAAATAAAAAATTTATGGGCGACGGTGAGTGTCGGATAATCCGTTCCGCGGATGAATAATCGGTTCCGCGGATGAATAATCGGTTCCGCGGATGAATTATCGGTTCCGCGGATTGCACTGTGCTGCTTTGGATAATCTGTTCGATGCAAAGCGTAACGACGGATAGCGAGGACCACCTGTAGTTTATTACCTCTATATGGACACACTGATACACACAGTACACCCGCAATAACACAGTGACACAAACAGGTACTAATGTGTAAAGCCAGGCACATTAATATGTGCAAGGATACACCCAGATCTGCCCATACACACTCACACTGCTACAGTCAGACCTGACCCACACATACACACATATAATGTTATATATACTGCTGGGATTGCAGGCCTGGGCTGTTTTGTGTATATGAGTTCTACGTCCCTGACTGCACAAGCTGCACAGGCCCATATATATGTGTATACATTAAACAAAGGAAGAATTGAGGCTGAGGAAGAGGAAATGTACTTCTGTGTCCAAAACACAGGAAATTCTGCATCAAAATGTCACTGTCCACCCACGCAGTATTACAGAACAGGGCTGAGTAACACATGCACTGCTGAGCAGGACTGAAAGGCACTCACTACAAAGGCGGTGCTATTAATATGGAGTGTATCACTCACTAGAAGGGAGTGCTATTAATGTGTAGTGATTGTCACTCACTAATTGGCGGAGCTATTATTATGTAGTGAGTGTCACTAGAAAGCTATGTTATTTGGAATGGGTGGAAGGCAGTGTTATTAATATGGCGTGAGTGTCACCTACTAGAAGGTGGTGTTATTAATATGGCGTGAGTGTCAATCACTAGAAAGCTATGTTATTTGGAATGGGTGGAAGGCAGTGTTATTAATATGGTGTGAGTGTCACTTACTAGAAAGATGTGTTATGAATTTGGAATGAGTAGAAGGCAGTGTTGTTAACTTGGTAGAAGGCAGTGTTGTTAATATGGAGTGTGTCCCTAGAAGGCGGTGCTATTAATATGGAGTGAGTGTCATTCATTAGAAGGCTGTGCTATTAATATGGAGTGAGTGTCATTCACTAGAAGGCGGTGCTATTAATATGGAGTCAGTGTCATTCACTAGAAAGCGGTGCTATTAATATGGAGTGAGTGTCATTCACTAGAAGGCGGTGCTATTAATATGGAGTGAGTGTCACTCCGGGTAGTGCTATTAATATGGAGTGAGTGTCATTCACTAGAAGGCGGTGCTATTAATATGGAGTGAGTGTCATTCACTAGAAGGCGGTGCTATTAATATGGAGTGAGTGTCATTCACTAGAAGGCGGTGCTATTAATATGGAGTGAGTGTCATTCCGGGTAGTGCTATTAATATGGTGTGAGTGTCACTTACTAGAAGGCTGTGCTATTAATATGGTGTGTGTCACTTACTAGAAGGCTGTGCTATTAATATGTGTGAGTGTCACTTACTAGAAGGCTGTGCTATTAATATGGAGTGAATGTCACTCACTAGAAGGCGGTGCTATTAATATGGAGTGATTGTCACTCTGGGGTTAGTCCTATTAACATGGAGTGATTGTCACTCGGGGGTAGTGCTATTAATATGGAGTGAGTGTTACTCACTAGAAAGCAGTGTTATTATTTGGAATTATTGTAACTCAGTGAAAGGCAGTGTTATTAATATGGCGTGAGTGTCACTTACTAGAAGGTTGTGCTATTAATATGGAGTGAGCATCACATAGTGGAAGGCAGTGTACTAAATATGGAGTGACCATTACTCAGTAGAAGGAAGTGTTATTAATATGGAATTAGTGTAGGGTGACCAGACGTCTCGGTTTTTGGTCTGTCTCGACTTTTTCGGGCTCTTTCCCGTTTTTTGTCCCGCTGGTGTGTGCCTACTGCGCATGCGCGATCTTGGCACTTTCCGGCTGCTCGTGCACATAAGCGATCGGCACTTGTTGGCTCCTCCTGCACATGCGCAACCGGCAAGCTCCGATCGCGCATGCGCATGAGCGACCGGCAAACACCGTTCACGCGTGCAGCGTCGGCAAACACCGTTCACGCGTGCAGCGTCGGCAAGTGCCGATCGCGCATACGCACGCGCACCCGGGAAGTGACGATCGCGCATGCGTGACATTTGTGCCGCTTTTTGCCGGGACAAATCTAGTCACCCTAAATGACTGTCACTTAGTAGAAGACAGTGACGCAGTGTTAGTAATATGAGTGAGTGTCACCCAGTGTTATAAATATGATGGGAGTGTCACTCACTAGGAAGCAGAGTTATTAATATGAATTGAGTATCGCTCACTAGAAGGCAGTGTTATTATTATGGGATGTGTCATTCTTTGAAGGCAGTCTAAGCGTTACAAATAAATATTTTTTATTATTATTATTGTCATTTAAAGGTGACGAAACTTTTTTGCAGAGCTATTTATACTGATATGTAAGTGCATATATAAATATTTAGAATGCATATCTTTATTAAAGGCAAAGCAATATATACTGCATTTTGAATATACATGTTGTGAGTTGAATATAGATATCAGCAAAACACTGCATTTTAATAGATATATAATGCATATTAAAAGTAATAAGAAAAAAATATATATCTATCAATCAACATATACTGCATTTTAACATCCTATATTGCAATAATATGAACCACAATGTTGACCTTTGCAAAAATAAGAACACTTATTGCAACATTCTGTGTCACTTCCTCTCAATATGACGCAGTTCACACCTCCCATGACCTCATTCAGTAATTAAAAACAAACATAGGCGTATGTAGGGTGCCATGCTTTCTGTGATTGGACTACTTAACTGTCAGTCACTTCTGTCGTTGCCTAGAAACCCAGCACGCGTTTCAGTTTCTTCCTCCTTGCCATGCGCACGGACTAACCACGCCCAAGGACCAATCTCTGGACGCTTATTGGAGTAGGCAAACCCCTGTCACGTGAGGGCCAAGTCCCTTCACCGAAGCCAAAAGATGCTGATTGGTTGAGGTGCTCTGACCTTCACGTGATGATGGCTCCAAGGGCGGAGCTGTGGGGGTGAAAGTGACTTCGGAAAAAGGCGCGAGAGCCGCCCTCGTGATCAGAGTTTATGCCCTTGGCGGCCATTTGTGAAAAGGGCACAAATAACGGAGGTCTGTGGAATAAGATTCCTTTTAAATTCACAAAATACATAATGTAAACTCGCACCCTCACACTTTGCACACTTTGGATTAAAAGCCACAAAACAAGGAATTATTCGTGTTTTAACATTGTGGAGACATGAATGACGCGCTATGAATTGTATTGTGTTTATTTGAGGGGCAGTGGAATAATACTTGCAGGCAGCTATTTATTATTGGTATTTGTTGTTGTTTTTTTTAGCACGTTTTTCTGACCTGTCCATATAGTACATTTGAGTGTTGCCCAAATCAAAAATGGCGGCGACGGCGGCGGCCGCGGCACTTCCTGGTTTATCTGCAATGAGCTGCTGTGGAAAGAGGAGGTTGAGAGAAGGTAAGAGCCCCAGTCTGCGATATGTAACACACACACTGGTAATAACCTCGTGACATACACTATCCATTCTCCCTCCACCGACGGTACTGAATAGGGAACTTGGTTCAATTCCCGGTGTCAGTTCCTTGTGACCTTGGGCAAGTTACTTTATCCCCCCTGTGCCTCAGGCACCAAAAGCATAGATTGTAAGCTCACCTGGGGCGGGACTGTGCCTGTAACATTCCTACATGCTGCGTATCGTGCTCTATGCCAGCGGTGCGCAAACTGTGGGGCGCGACCCCTGACACTGCCGACGGGGGGCGCGGGGTTTACAGAGGCCCCGCGCGCTTCCCGAAGGCACTTAAATTAAGTGCCGGGGGAGCTGCAGGGCCTCTGTAAACCTAACTTACCGTGGCTCCGGCGGCTTCCTCCCTGCGGCGCCATGGCAACGCGGCGTCAAAATGACGCTGCAAGGTGACGTCATTACGCCGGAGCGCGGGTAAGTTGGGGTTGGGGGGGGGGGCGCGGGAGTGAGGGGACAGCCGTCAGGGGGGCGCAGGGAAAAAAGTTTGCGCCCCCCTGCTCTATGCTGTCATTGTGAAGTGCTTTGAATATCATTGAGAGAAAAGCGCTATATGAAATAAAGTTATTATTATGATAATGCGCCGGGTGATATGTAGCCTCGTGCTGCCGAGCAGAGACTTGAAAATTATTATATTTCAACGTTTTGCAAGCATTGGTACCATACAGTATGTATTTACATTAACTTCACATACAAGTTTTGTTCTGTCTTTATTACAGTTATCTTTATATAATATCAGAAGTTGTTATCCCAATTGCAAAAATCGTACGTGTTCTTCATGGGTGGAAAGTTTCCCCCTTCGCTAAGGCCTCGTCCATAGTAGATCCGACAGCGTGAGCGCCAAATACAAACAAGTGGATGCCAATGCGCTTGTGCATAGATCGTACAAGGGCGACCGGTACTTCGCGTGACAAACTGGTTTGAATTTGCCGCGCGACGTCACGTGCGCAGTTCAGCCACTCTCAATGTATTACTTCCGGTAAAATATTTTATAAATAAATGAGGGCGAACTGCTCGTGACATCACAGGCACAACCCTATTGCGCAACCTTGCAGGACAGATCGCGGCAAGTACAGACGTGTGCGAAGTCGCACGCGCCAGTACTATGTACACGGCCTAAAATGTGGTCTTTCTTTCCTTACTCCTAATCTTTTTAAACCTTACTGTTTTAACATTTTCCTTTTAAAATCTACCTGCGATTATCTACTATTCAACCGGTTGCAATATAGAAATGCTGCCTTATTCCCACCTAACAAATTGCCTGTGTCCACTTTCAAACCTTGACACAATAATCTTTGTTTTTGAAGACCAATAACAAAGATTTTTGTGTCAAATTGTGAAAGTTGTTGGGCTCACAATACCCATCATTGTTTTTACTTTTTGCTTCGGTAATGCAATAATTGGGGAAGGACTTGGATAAATGTAAATTGCTTGTTAAAGTCTTACCTATCTACTTTAAGAAAAGTTTAATATGTTTTGTATTCCTCTACATACAATAATTTATTACAATCTAACTCCCAATATATATTAATCGCCTCTTTATCATTGGAGATTGGGTTTTGTTTTTTTGTTGACATATCTGTGTTCTTACTGTAAAACTAGGGTAAAAAAATATCTATCTGAATGAATCTGATGGTGTTTTTTTACCCCCAGTTTTGCAGACTTGGCTACATAATTCTGATTTTTATTCACGTAAACAATATTTAAGTATAATGATTTTTATATAGGGACAACCATGTAGTGTATGCAGCAGTTAACACTACAAGCATACAGAGACTTTAATGTACATGGAAGGGCAGAGATGGGTAAAAGAGAACCAGACCTGATGATACATTTAGGGAGAGGGGAATCTCTGCCCTGCAGAGCTTGCCATCTAAATGCAGGAAGATACAGAGAGGAAAAGCAGATATTATGGCAAAGAGGGAGAATTCCATGCCACCGAGAGTTTACAATGTTACAAACAGATCTAACATTGGGAGAAATAGCAGAGAGTTGTAGCAATACATGGTTACATTCTATTAAACGACTACAGAACTCACATCAATTATTATGTAGAGTTTGAGGATAAGACCTTCGTTGGAAGATGTGGCACTCTTCAATCATAATGTATTAACCTTGTACATAGAAAATAGAGGTGCCATAGTACAATACTGTTTCAAATTTAATAAAAAAACACAAACAACATCTCTTGGAATCACACTCACGGATTTTTCCGTTCTTTTGCGCCTTGTATATATGAGTGACTTTTGGTATCTCTCGTGCCTTCACCATCAGTCTAAATTCTTTCAAATCTAAGGCTGTCTCACATTTTAATCTGGTCTGTAACTGTTACATACGCCCATAATATATATTATCTCTAACTGTGCATGCAATGCCTTGTATATTATGTATATGCTGTTCACATATGTAAGTGTATTTGTAACCATGTATAATTTGTCATGTTAACTCTATGCCCAGGACATACGTGAAAACGAGAGGTAACTCTCAATGTATTACTACTTCCTAGGTAAACATTTTATAAATAAATATAGTGAGAAATCCCACATACGCACACATTTCACCTTCCCACAAAACATTGTTTTCGCACGGCCTTTTCCAACAAAACTCCCACAAATTCCCAGGTAGTGTGTGAGTGGTGTCCATTCCTCTCTCTTTTTCTCTCCCAGGACTGTAAGATGTGGGGCGAGGCAGCGTTGGTGTTGCGTGGCGCAACCCGTGTGGGACAGGCCATGGTGGAGACGCAGTGTGAGAAGCTGCGCATGGTGAACGGCAACTCCACGCTGGGGCTGGGGATTAAATCGGCGCAGGCCACTGCCGAGCGGTGCGTAGGCGCCGTATTCACCCGCAGTCAGGTAATAGTCAAATTAGCATTGCGACGTCCTCATGGGCAGGAGCCAAGCAAACTGCTTCATATTGCGTCATTTTGGCTCGACGTCCCTTTGCATCAATGTACCCATGGGCTTTGCTCCAGTGAGTGTTTTGGGAGCGGGTTATAGGAAGAGTTAGGAGAGAGTCGGCACAATATTATGAGATGGGTGACATTCTATGTCTACAACTGGTGCAGTTTCCCTTTTACTCTGTGTCAAAAATCACCATGTCTGAGGTGGTCTTAACCTCTGGTCCTCGGAGATCTGCGTCAGATGGAAGAAGTAAATAAATCTCGCGGACTTAAACTGATGCCGATGAAACATTTAGCTCCACTGTCCCCCTAAGAGTCCCTGGGGATGGTAAGTTGAAAGAGAGTGCGCTGTATATCCCAATTCAAGAGTAAACGCATGTGGGTAGAAATTGGGAATAGCAGAGCTGGGGTTTCCGAAGGGGGGGGTAAGACACGGGATTGTGGTACTGGAAATCTTGCAGTTCAGAAATTTTGCAGAGAAACACGGAGCACAAATGAAGTATGTCCTGTTCTTATGAAAGGACAATTGTGTTGCCGGCTGGCTTGCTACCTACCAGTTATGCAAGTTTAAAGTCCGTTCTGTTTCCTTTCAGGTCGGAATCCCGGATTTCAGGGAGCCCCCGTCCTCTCCTGTGCCCGGTGCTTCCTCTTGGAATACGGCGTCGGAGCTTCCTGCAGCGGAAGAGGCAGAAGCCCCAGAGGCAAGCACAGCCGGTCACCAGCCAGCGAGCTATGGCCGGGGAAGCCGGGCTCAGGGTTTTGTTGGAGCAGGCGTGGGACAGGTTAGAGCGTTCCATCATTACAGCACCGGGAGGGGGCTGACAGCCGAGGAGGTCAGGAAGGCGAGGGAAGGAAAGCTGCAGAAGGGGGCAGACGAACAGGGGAGACCATTACGGCAGAAGGTGAGCACATCACGTGGTGTATATAGTATATACTGCACTAACCAGGGATTTTAAGTGGTTATTTACTAAACAGAGAGAGCAGTTTGGAATTGTTTAGGGATGAGCCATTTGATTAATTTGTGTGTGTGTGTATATATATGTGTGTGTGTGTGTGTGTCTCTGTCTCTCTCTCTCTCTGTGTCTCTCTCTCTGTGTCTCTCTCTCTCTCTGTCTCTATCGGGAGTGTAAAATTGCTGGTCACTTGTGGAGCTGAAAGACCATGGGTGCAGCGCTGTCAATTGCAGCTCTGCTTCCCAAAATGGTGCCCCAAAATGCCTTGCTTAGTGTTATGCAAAGTATTATGGGGCGCTACTTCAGGACGTTTAATGCAATGTTAAATTAGGTTCATTCCACTGATGCTATAAAGAAAGGAAGTTTTAAATTGTTTATCTCACCTGGATTTCATTCACAGCTCAGCGACAGAGCGAGAGAGAGAAAGGTTCCTGCATCTCGGATCAGCCGCTTGGCAAATTTCGGGGGTAACCTTCTTTCTGCTTTTCTTTTGTTTTTCCGTTTCACTGGTGACAGAGTCTGGGAGTTTCGCTGGATGTAGGGTTAATATATATAATTTATAATGCACCAACATACAGCCATACCCCGCATTAATGTACGCAATGGGACCGGTACATGTATGTAAAGTGAAAATGTACTTAAAGTGCAGAACTACCTTTTTCCACTTATCGATGCATGTGCTGTACTGCAATCATCATATACGTGTATAACTGATGTAAATAACACATGTGTAACAGGCTCTATAGTCTCCCTGCTTGCGCACAGCTTCGGTGCAGGTAGGGAGCCGGTATTGCTGTTCAGGACGTGCGTGAGCTGCCGTTTGCCTATTGGGCGATATGTCCTTACTCGCGAGTGTACTTAAAGTGAGTGTACTTAAACCGGGGTATGCCTGTATTCTCTAGCGCAGTACAATAGGGTTGGGGGACGAAAACCGTGAAATATCAAACATTAACATACATTGTTACAGTAGGTAAGGAGGGCCCTGTCCCAAGCAGGTTACATACTATAAGGAAGAATAAGTGGCAGCAGAAGGTACAGGGGGATGAGGAGAGGTTGCTGTGTTTTGGAGACCTGCTTTTTAATTGAGGGAGTTGGTGTTGGGGAAGAAGTAAGCGAGATTGGTGAGAGCAGGGTGATGTGAGAAGATGGAAATGCTGCAATATACATCTGAAATATTTTACCGAAGACCAATAACGGCGCAGCTGTAACATCAACAAATGGCTGATATCCTTTACTGTGATTCGGGTGTTGTTTCTAAGGCTGCGACCCCAGTGCCTGCGTTGCACGTGCGTCTACGAGGCTGGCGGCGCATGCAGCCGAATTCCCCGGTCTGCAGTGAGCTGGGGGGGAGTGACGGGGCGCGGCCATGACATCACCTGGCAGATTCGCCCTCGGCTGAACCGCCGGGGCGTGGCCTAGCGCTCTGTCGCTACTTCTAATCACAATTTTAATGTGAGTCTGATAAAGTCGCTGCGCGGTAGCCCCCCCGCGCGGCATCCCCCCCGCGCAGCGGGCCCGGCCCCATTGAGGGACGGCTCTTGTCCCGTACTGCAGTTGCCAGTGGGGACCAAGCCTAAGAGTGTCTGAGGCAGTGATTCCCAACCAGAGTTCTGCGGAGCAGTCCCAGGGGTTCTGTCTACGGACGCGGGCCGCCCGCACTCACTGTGCGCCCCCCCCCCGCACTCACTGTGCGCCCCCCCCGCACTCACTGCGTGCCCCCCCACCCGCACTCACTGTGCGCCCCCCCGCGCACTCACTGTGCGGCCCCCCCCCCGCACTCACTGTGCGCCCCCTCCCCCCCCACACTCACTGTGCGCGCCCCCCCACCCGCGCACTCACTGTGCGGCCCCCCCCGCGCACTCACTGTGCGCCCCCCCCCCGCACTCACTGTTTGCCCTCCCCCCCCCGCACTCACTGTGCGCCCTCCCCCCCCCGCACTCACTGTACGGCCCGCTACAGCTTTCCTGGCTCAACCACCGAGCCTGCTCTCAGGACTGCAGGAGCGCGCTCTATTAGTGCAGCACTGCCGGTGCCTGCTGCTAGCTAGAGCCAGCAGGTGTGTGCTGTCCTGCGGGGCCTGAGAGAGTGCGGCGGCACGGAGAATAAACACTGCCAGCCACTGTACACTGTACACCTGCTGATAGGGAGCGATACGGGGGGAGATCATGGAGTGGGATCCCAGGGCTCAGGTATGTGTGTGGGGGGGGGGGGAGGGGAATAACGTGTAATAGAACAAATGAGGGAGCCCCTCCTATACACTGAGGATACATAACATGGCATTTGTTATGCATGTATCTTCACGGGAGGCAGGCAGGGAAAATATTGTGTAGTTGTGACCCCACGCAGACACGCAGTCAGTGATGTGTTGCCATGCAGAGCGATGTCACGCAATCAGTGATGTTGACATACACTGACACACACTGCTTCTGGCATGTGCTACTGACACAATGACACACACGCACTCTGCTGCTGGCATGTGCTACTGACACACACACACACATACACACACACTGCTGCTGGCATGTGCTGCTGGTACGTGCTATTTTACATTGTGCTCCACGGTCCTCTAACCTGAAGAAAACGTTTTCAAATTAATAGAAAAAAACTTTTCAAAGCAAAGCGCAGGGGCATTCACACACGGTGGGGTTATTTTTAAAATGTACTCGGGCGGTGGGGGCATTTTTTAATATGTACTGGCGGGGGCATTTTTAATATGTACTGGCGGGGGCATTTTTTAATATGTACTGGCGGGGGCATTTTTAATATGTATTGGTGGGGGCGGGTATTTTTATTATGTCGTGCGGGGTGGGGTTACATGTATTTATGGGGGTGGGGTTTTTTGGTATGTATTTTGTGGCGGGGATTGAGTGAGAGTGGGGTAATTGACGGAAGGTAGGGGTGAGGATGAGGAGAGGGGGGGAGTGAGGAAAAGAGGGAGTAAGAGTGAGACGCAGGAGAGAAATACATGGGAGGCGGGGAGAGTGAGTGAGACGGAGGGGAGAGAAATACATGGGTAGAGGGTGGGAAATAGAGGGGCCTGTGAGGTGTGAAATGAACCTAATGTGTCAGCCAGATAGGGGTTCCCCGAGATTTTTCAAAATATTTCAATGGTTCCTCCAAACAACAAAAGGTTGTGATTCACTGGTCTGAGGTGACGTGAACACAGCTGCGTAGCAAACAGGTGAAGGTGCTGACCGTATACAGGTCTTTAAAGTGATCTGTCTATGCCTGATGATGTTAACCATGTCCACGCTGGCTTGGTGGACAGGAGCCGTGCAGGGGAAGCGTTTTGGGGAGACTCTCTCAGGGGGCCTCCTTTGCTGCGTCTCGGGTGTTTCTTCTAAGAGCATCTGCGGGATCACTAAATCTCTCCCACCCGCCCTGCAGGTTTGGCAGTCAGTTTGGGAATCGGGGCTCTGACAGAGGTAGCGAAGCAGTCTCTGAACAGGGAAGAGAAGCCGGAGGGTGAGTCCCAGCGTCGGCCCTTATTTGGTTTTGCACAGCGCTGCACATTAGCAGAAGTACTAAGTATCCCATGACCTGTTTTGCTCACCCACCCACAGGCAGCCACACCTACCTGGAGTCCAACCCGTTCCTGACTGAGGCGAACGCAGAGAAGATTGTGGACACTCTGTGCAAAGTGCGGGGCGCTGCGCTGAAGCTTGGCCAAATGCTGAGTATCCAAGGTGCCTCCTATAAAGGGAGAGATGAGTAGGGAGGGTTATCAGTGAGGACAGGGAGGTATTGTACAGGGGTAACACACAATGCAGCACTCCTGCTATCCCTGTGCTGTTCCTCCCACACAGCTCTGTTACTGCAAAGGGGTAACACACAATGCAGCACTCCTGCTATCCCTGTGCTGTTCCTCCCACACAGCTCTGTTATTGCAAAGGGGTAACACACAATGCAGCACTCCTGCTATCCCTGTGCTGTTCCTCCCACACAGCTCTGTTATTGCACAGGGGTAACACACAATGCAGCACTCCTGCTATCCTTGTGCTGTTCCTCCCACACAGCTCTGTTATTGCAACACTGGTATTTCCTGCACTTACCCCGTTCCCACTCCCACCACAAAGCTGCCAGTAAACTCCTCTGCTTGTCCAGTACCGACTCTTCTCCCCCCGACCCCCCCAAATGCAGTTGGTCACTTTACCGTACTGTACCAAGCAAAATCCCATTCTTCAATTACTTGCTTCCAAACACTCTCAGGGTAATGTACTGCATCCCCTGCCCTGCGTGCAGCCGGCCTTAGTGTTCCAGTACAACCCCCCCTAACACCTCTAGGAAATGAGAATGTAAGTCTGACTCCATCATCTAGATCCGGGGTGCGCTAACTTTTCCCCGTGCGCACATCTGCTTGCTCTCCTCGGCGCCTCGCACCCCCGCATCAAATGACGCGCGGGGTCATGTGACGTCACGTCGCCATGGTAACGTGCCGTCACGTGACCCAGATGACTCCGGGTTACCAGGACAACGCGTTGCAGGAAGGGAAGGTAAGTGTATTATAGAGGCCTTGCGCGGTCCCCGAGCATTTAATTTAAATGCATGGGGGGGGGGGAGTGCGGGACCTCTATAACTGCGGTGCCCCCCCGAAAATCTAGCACACCCCAGTTTGCGTGAGGAAAACAATAACAATAGCGCTCAAAACAAACCCAAAATATAATAATAATGACCACTATTGTGACAGTGATAGTGATAGTGTGATTAATACAATCAGTGACAGTGCAAAAATCAGTGATGGTGCATGTGCCTATTTAAAGTGCATATATAGAGTGAAAAAACCTCAAAATAAACTACAACCCTTGAAAAAAGACTGTTTCACTTGTCTTCTCGTGGATAATTTTCAAAGCGTCAGGGGAGTTCGTCTCGAAGTCATAGAATAGAAAAACATATCATAGTGCAAAAATGTTTAAACAGTGAAAAAGGTGAAAATTCATCCAAAATGACTACTTACATTTTAAGTAATCAAATCAGACAGTCATCCAACTTAAGGGGTGGATGCGCCCTATGTGTAAACAGCAGCCACCAATCACAACCTCCAAAGGAGAAAAAAGAGAGACCATATAGTGTAGAGGTAAAACAATTGTAATATCAAAACATGATTCAAGGCTTACACTTCATACGGTCGATGTGGGCACTCATAGGTAGCGGTTGACGGATATCCCTGGGGCTCGCGATTCCTCTGGGTACTCGGTCACCTCCGCTCTCTCTGGAAACACTTGGATCCACACCGGAGCTTTCGTCCCTTCACTTCCGGCACGCCGAGAGCCTCCCAGGCTCCGGCTGCGTCACTTCCGGTGCGCCGAGGTCTTCCGGATCAGATGGTTACAGTGGAATTCTCGTGTCCCCCTTCTCGTGGCTGTTGGACTGGAACACTCTACGCGTTTCGTCGCTCTCTCTGGCGACTTCCTCAGGAGAGAGCGACGAAACGCGTAGAGTGTTCCAGTCCAACAGCCACGAGAATGGGGACACGAGAATTCCACTGTAACCATCTGATCCGGAAGACCTCGGCGCACCGGAAGTGACGCAGCCGGAGCCTGGGAGGCTCTCGGCGTGCTGGAAGTGAAGGGACGAAAGCTCCGGTGTGGATCCAAGTGTTTCCAGAGAGAGCGGAGGTGACCGAGTACCCAGAGGAATCGCGAGCCCCAGGGATATCCGTCAACCGCTACCTATGAGTGCCCACATCGACCGTATGAAGTGTAAGCCTTGAATCATGTTTTGATATTACAATTGTTTTACCTCTACACTATATGGTCTCTCGTTTTTCTCCTTTGGAGGTTGTGATTGGTGGCTGCTGTTTACACACAGGGCGCATCCACCCCTTAAGTTGGATGACTGTCTAATTTGATTACTTAAAATATGAGTAGTCATTTTGGATGAATTTTCACCTTTTTCACTGTTTAAACATTTTTGCTCTATGATATGTTTTTCTATTCTATGACTTCGAGACGAACTCCCCTGACGCTTTGAAAAAAAAAAAACACCCCAGTTTGCGCACCGCTGATGTAGATTATTATATCTTATTCGTAAAGCACCGGCATATTCCGTAGCGCTGTACAAAGGGAGTTCAGAGATTTGGTAATTACATAAACGGTTGCATACAGATACAAGATACAGAGAGGTAATGGGGGTCCTGCTCATGAGAGGTTACAATCTGGAGGGAATGTGCGACAATGCTGAAATAAAAAGGTTAGGTCGCTGTTCATTGCGGAATGGAGTGTGCCTCAGGTTGGAGTATGGTCCAGCCTAATGGCTGACATCATTAAGGTTTGCGTGGGGATGCTATGGGGTGTTACATAGTGTGGAGATTGGGGATGGTCCCGATGGGGTTGGAGGCGGGGAGGGAAGTTGGATGTACGGGTTATGCCTGGGAGACTTCCTTGAAAAGATGAGTTTAAAGGGAGTTTTGAAACATCTGAAAGCTGGGGGAGAGTCTAGTGGTAGGTAATTCCAGAGAGAGGGGGCAGCACGGGAGAAGTCTTGTAGGCGGGAGTGAGAGGAGGTGGTCAGGCAGGTAATGAATGAGTTCTTGTAATAGGTTATTTTAAAACAAAAAAATAAATACACAAAGGAAGCAAATAGGGCAAACCAAAAAGCACAATGTTTTAAGGCAGGTGTGCGCAAACTTTTCCATCTGTACCCCCCCCTTACCTTGGCTCCTGCATCAAATGACGCCGCGGGGTCATGAGACGTCGCGTTCCCTGAAGCCAAGGTAAAGGAATTTACAGAGGCCTTGCACCGTGCCCCGGCATTTAATTGAAATGCCTTGAGGAAGAGCGTGGGGCCTCTGTAAGCACTGCGCCGCCCCCCCGCCCCCTTGGAAAGTCGTGTGCCCCCCAGTTTGCGCACCCCTGTCTTAAGGTGTTATATACCTTCACTGACGCCTGCGATTTCATCCCACAGATAACAGCTTCATAAGTCCGCAGCTGCAGAAGATCTTTGAACGTGTCAGACAGAGTGCAGACTTCATGCCATCTTGGCAAATGACTGTGAGTTTACACTACCAATAATATGTTGTATCCTCTGGTTGAAGTACGATAGTAATGAGGGCACAGAGTCCCAGTACTTCTTTTGTTGTGTTTTTTGTAGACAAGGTGTTTCTAAAATATATTTTATTTACTTTCATAAAGTACCACTTTTTTTTCATTTTATTAACTGATCTAAGACACCTCAAACGTTTATTTTATTTACCAAACTAGAGTGCCACACTATTTCTTTTATTTACAGACCTGCAATACCGCAGCTTTTTTATTTACAAACCACAACTATTTTATTTTCTTTGCAAACTCACAGTTCCTCTTTCTTTTTATTGAGGGGGAAAATATATATAAAAAAAAAGTCCCTCTCCATTTATATATCTTATTTTTATATTGGAGTAGAAATATTCCATTTGTTTACATATAATCTGGAGGTTTTAATGCACACGTAGAATTTGTAGTGACAACTGCGCTCAAATGCTTGATCACAATAATAGTGGAAAATGGACTCAGGCTAATAGGACATAACCATCTCTGTGGGGCCAAATGATCCCTGAGGTAGGGGCAAGCAATAAAACCCCATGACACCTCCAATTTGAGATAGTCCCCCTCCAAAAGATTTGAAAAGTACTCACATACTGCGCTGATCCAAATTCCTGCAAGACGTGCAGCCGAGTAGATGCGAACAACTGTAGAAGAAAGGGGAGAGCTGGCGCACAATCCAATGAAGTGGGTCCCAGGGTAGACAAAAATAATTATTTATTGGCAAAATAGCATCCAACAAACGGAGGAGAGCAACCTCCTACGCGTTTCGTGTACTGAAAGTGTACAACCGTACACGAAACGCGTAGGAGGTTGCTCTCCTCTGTTTGTTGGATGCTATTTTACCAATAAATAATTATTTTTGTCTACCCTGGGACCCACTTCATTGGATTGTGCACCAGTTCTCCCCTTTCTTCTACGGTTTTAATGCACACATCAGGTGCAATTCTGACAGTTTGAGCACACACCGATCCAATGTACATACAGAACATCAAATTTCAATGTCGTATGTTGCAATTCCAGTAGCATCGCTCCAGTGCCCACTGATTCTCCATCAGAGAGAATTAGAAGGCACCCTAATTGCTGGATGAGTATAAAATGTTGGATTACTTGAATAGGAAGTGAAGGTGGATTTCATCAACATGATGTTGAACCTCAGCAGCCTGTCTGGTGATCTCCAAGAAAACAACCAGTGATTCCGTGGCACTCACCACAATCCCTCATGTTGAGCCACGGATAATTTTGTACCAGCGCCGGTGGCTGATTAGATGGGTATGTTGGTGGTATACATAGAAAAAAGGCATTTTAGAGTTTGCGCTCCTTTAGTACTTATTGTACTGGAACAGATGTAGTGCTGCACCACTTACTGTCAGGGGTCTGGCGCTGTGGTAAATCCTGTTGTGTACACAGATTCAATAGTAGGAAGGCAGTGGGGCACTCGTAGAGTTGGAAATAAGAAGTTTCTGTATTGAATTGTAAATGTTCCTTCGCGTTTCGCTCCCAGCTGGGACCGAAACGCGTAGGAAGATGTAAAATTCAATAATAAAAAAAACCCACCTTTTTCTTTTCCAACTCTACGAGTACCCGCTGCCTTCCTACTATTGAATCTATGTTGGTGGTATAACATGCTTTCAGTCACCCCTCTATTCCGTACCTTCCCACCGACCTATGTTTGCACTGCGTGTTTGGGGAAAGAAGAACGTGCCAGTGCACTCTGGATTCATGTCAAATAAAACGACAGACTTAATTCTCCGGGATTTAAAAACCAAGACCATTCCATCAAAAACATAATGTGCCATTTTTAGGAAGACGTGCTACTCCGTAACACACCTTTTCTGCTGGAAGACACCTTCTCACGTACAGCACACCTGTGAGCACGTGACTTGTATGTATGACAAGGGTTAGTGCACATAGCGAACTAGCTGATTCACTTTTTTCCATGCATGGTCCCTCAAATGAATAACATCTCCTTTCAATCCGTCACATTTGTCACAAACTACACACCTGTAAACACGTGACTTATATATGTAACAAGGGTTAATACACACAGCCAACTAGCTGACTCACATTTTACCTACGCAAGGTTCCTCAAATGATTAATATCTCCCCTCAATCCGTCACAATATATATCTCAACTCTGCCACCACCAATGAAATAGCAAATGTCACGTGCAGAGTTGTATGGTCTTTGTTTACTATGCACATTAACGCACACACATCTGTTATAGGAAAATCTGGCGAAAATTGAATTTACTCTATGCAAAGTGTGCAACTGTTCAAATCAGAGCCCAAACTATTATTTAAGGTTCGCTTTAATATACAAAAAGTACAGTACTTGGGTTACAGGAAAAGATTATTTCAAGAACATAGAGTATAAAATTGCAGTTTCCTAAAATGTAAAGGATCAAACAAACAGAATCGAACTTGCATTATTGTATAACATCGATCAGATCTTTCCCCAAAGGCTCTTGAATGGAAATTGAGATTTCACGAGTTCCAGTATGGATACTACCTTGGTTGAAATCTAATTCATAATACCAGCTTCAGGGTTTTTTCTAAAAACCTTGTTCATTGAAACACACTGAAAACATACTTTCTGGGTGTATCCTCAACCCACCCCTTTTCGTCAATCAGTCCACCCGACTGAAGAAAAAAAATTCCTTTCAATATATAAATTACTTCATAACAGCTTCTAGTACTTAGACAAATGTCATCTTCACTGTTGCTTCTGTGGACTTTATATGCACGTCTGGATATGAAATATGACAACCTAACTTATAGTTTTGCATGAGAAACAGATATCTATCCTTGGCACCTCCTAATCATTAATTGTTTGGCATCATTTGATTTATCTCATTGCAACTGTTACAAATATCTATTTGTTATTCTTACAAATTGCTGTGAGGCCCAGGATATTTAGCATTTAGTACATTTGCACACTTTAGAACTGTTGTTTTGGCCACACACCCGTGATATTCCACAGATCCTCCAAGAATGCCTTTCAAGATACATTTACACTTTTGTTTATTCCCCTCTGTCGGGGAAGAACTGCGACAGCCATATTTCAATCCCCCCCACTTGCAAACCCAGGTGTTACTAACCCCAGATACCTGTAGTCCTATAAAACCCATAGAAATAGGCCTGGTTAGTGGTGTGACAGGCAATAAAACAATTCTTGTATTTCTAAGACAATTTGCAAGTCAACATTAACCTCTGAGGTGCCAGATTAATTAAAATGTTTAATACTTTCTGCCATATTCATTACAACACCTTTCAATTGAATGAGCCATGTTTACTAAGCCTTGCTGAAGGTGTCTTTATGAAGTGTCACAGCATAGTAAATATGGCATATTGTGTAGGGAAGAATCGGGGGTTATTGAAATAAAATAAAGGTTTGGCAGCTGTTTCACGTGTCTTTCTTTTTTACCAGGTGTCAATTCCTCATCTCTGTACTGTGGTCTCTGCTTTGGTTGGCAGCCTCCAGAAAGGGGTGGGGAGGGCGGTGTGATGAAAGTCATTAACGAGGCACAGGGCCATAAGGATATTTGCTTGAGGTTACCCAGAGTGGATGGAAGTGACGGAGTCTGGGATTCTCTCTCTCTTCAGAAAGTGTTGGAGGTCGAGCTGGGACCCAACTGGAGAGAGAAGCTGTCGTTCTTTGAGGACAGGCCATTCGCAGCTGCCTCCATTGGACAGGTGCACCTGGCTGGTCTGCCGAATGGACGGGAGGTGGCCATGAAGATCCAGGTGAGTGGGAAAAGTCGCAGTCCTCATACATAGTCAGCTCCTCATCACCATCCTGTGCCTAATGGGCTGAAGGTTTAGCTCAGTGGCAATGTCACTGTCTATGTATCTCCGTGTCCTAATACATCATACTGTAGGCTGAGGAAATAAAATGCTCAGGGTCATGAGGACATGGCAATGAGATTTAAATAAGCTTCTCTCCATCCAAACCCAGTGCCGCTAATTATTACAATTCATTTATTCCACATATTTATGCTTTGACAAAGTAATAATTGGTAAAAAAAAAAATATATATATATATATATATATACTGTATATTATATATATAATAATAACTAGCTGAGAGACCCGGCGTTGCCCGGGATTAAAATGTCCCGCTCCCTCCTCTCTCCACTCCCCCTGACTCTTTCTCCGCTCCCCCAGTCTTTCTCCGCTCCCCCTCTCTCTCTGCTCCCCCTCCCCCTACGCAGCTCCGGTCTCCCGCCCCCCCCCCCCCCCTGCGCAGCACACAGTGTCACACACAGTGTCACACACACGCACAGTGTCACACACACGCACAGTGTCACGCACGCACGCACAGTGTCACACACACGCACAGTGTCACACACACGCACAGTGTCACGCACGCACGCACAGTGTCACGCACGCACACAGTGTCACACACACGCACAGTGTCACACACACGCACAGTGTCACGCACGCACGCACAGTGTCACGCACGCACACACAGTGTCACGCACGCACACACAGTGTCACACACACGCACAGTGTCACGCACGCACGCACAGTGTCACGCACGCACGCACAGTGTCACGCACGCACGCACAGTGTCACGCACGCACAGTGTCACGCACGCACAGTGTCACGCACGCACAGTGTCACGCACGCACGCACAGTGTCACGCACGCACGCACAGTGTCACGCACGCACAGTGTCACGCACGCACGCACAGTGTCACGCACGCACGCACAGTGTCACGCACGCACGCACAGTGTCACGCACGCACGCACAGTGTCACGCACGCACGCACAGTGTCACGCACGCACACACAGTGTCACGCACGCACACACAGTGTCACGCACGCACACACAGTGTCACGCACGCACACACAGTGTCACGCACGCACACACAGTGTCACGCACGCACACACAGTGTCACGCACGCACACACAGTGTCACGCACGCACACACAGTGTCACGCACGCACACACAGTGTCACGCACGCACACACAGTGTCACGCACGTACACACAGTGTCACGCACGCACACAGTGTCACGCACACACAGTGTCACGCACGCACACACAGTGTCACGCACGCACACGCACACGCACACGCACACGCACACACACAGTGCAGTCAGTTGGAGTCTCCTGTCTGTGCTGTCTGAGGCTCCCTCCAGTCTGTGAGGGGGGGCTCTCCCCATGGGGTTAAATGCAGCCAGCTCTGGTGAGTGCACATTCCTCACGTTTTGGCCTTCCTGCCTCTGGCTGCTGGGAGTATTGGGGGGCGGGAGGAGCCTTTGTTACTGGCTGGTGTGGCTGTGAATGTGCTCCTCAGAACGCGCTCTGTGGAGTGACACTGACGCTTCCTGCTCACTGCCTACCTCTTGCTGGAGCTGTCGTGGGGAGAGGAGGAGAGGGGGCTGGCAGAGCTCCCGCTGAGAGGCTTGTGCCGTTTGGCGAATGGTCTTTCGTGGCGGGGGGCAGGGAGGGGGGAGCGCCCTCGGCGGGGGTTGGGAGCGCCCTCGGCGGGGGTTGGGAGCGCCCTCGGCGGGGGTTGGGAGCGCCCTCGGCGGGGGTTGGGAGCGCCCTCGGCGGGGGTTGGGAGCGCCCTCGGCGGGGGTTGGGAGCGCCCTCGGCGGGGGTTGGGAGCGCCCTCGGCGGGGGTTGGGAGCGCCCTCGGCGGGGGTTGGGAGCGCCCTCCGCGGGTGTTGGGAGCGCCCTCCGCGGGGGTTGGGAGCCAGAGTAGAGCTGAGGGGGAAAGTAGCGGGGAGGTGAGCTGCGGGTGAGGAGGGGAGTGATAGGGGGGGGAGCCGGGGTGGGGGGGGTTGATGGGGTGAGGAGGAAAGAGGAGAGTGGTCGGGTGGCAGGCCGCGGGGTGAGGAGGAGAAGACGATAGTGGCCGGGTGGTTGGGTGAGGTCATAGAAGCAAGCAAGCCAATGAGAGGCGTGTGAGGGCGGGGCCAGGCCACGGACCAATCTGATTGGCCAGAGGCTGAGTGACAGAACCACGGACCAATCAGATTCACCACATCTACTAACAATCTCACAAATTTCAATTATATAGATATAGATAATGTAGCATGGGGACGTGTGCAGTGTTCATGTTTTTTTCTTTCTGATGCGGCAGTATCCTGGGATCGCGCAGAGTATAAAGAGTGATGTGGAAAATCTTTTGTCGATACTGAAAATGAGTGTGGTGCTTCCTGAAGGTAGGTGTCCCACAGAGCCACATGCACCGCAGCGTCACTGCAGCACATTCAGATACACAGACCCTGGCGCACACACATTCCCAGCAAGCTCAGACCCCAACACCCACCACATCATATATATATATATATATATTTGTCAAAATGAGTGCTATTGAGCGTGGCCAATGTATACAACAGAAGACAGGGGTGCCCAGTGCTACATCCAATTGACAAAACATATATGGTAATAAGTATAAAGTTCAATAATAATGGCACACACACGCAGCACCCACGGTTATTTCCGTAAAGATTCTACAGACACGCACACACAGAGACACACACAGAGACACACACAGAGACACACACAGAGACACACACAGAGACACACACAGAGACACACACAGAGACACACACAGAGACACACACAGAGACACACACAGAGACACACACAGAGACACACACAGAGAGACACACACAGACACAGACACACACACAGACACAGACACACACACAGACACAGACACACACAGACACAGACACACACAGACACAGACACACACACACACAGACACACACACAGACACACACACACACACAGACACAGACACACACAGACACAGACACACACAGACACACAGACACACACACACACAGACACACACACACACAGACACACACACACACAGACACACACACACACAGACACACACACACACAGACACACAGACAGACACACACACTTCTCTGTGGTCTAGGACATTTGCTCGTTGTCGTTTTGCCACGACCAAACGTCCGCAGGCATTCTCCGCCGCTGGCTGCTTTGTCGCTAAGGTAAGTCACTAACCTTTGCCCTTACCCTAAAACCCCCTAATACTAACGGTACACCCTACCCTAAAAACCTTACCCTAAAGTTAACCCTCTACCCTGGCGTAGGGTCCAGCGGCGCTGCGGCAGTGGGTCCCACTGCGGCCAAATGGCAGCCGGGACTTGGTTGCGGCGAGACGGCCGTGACCAAATATCCCATTCCGGTTGTCACTGCGCCCCAATCCTGCCCTTCAGCACCGCCAACTACACTAGCAGTTCCACATCCTCCTCCACACATCTGTCACTGCGCCCCAATCCTGCCCTTCAGCACCGCCAACTACACTAGCAGTGCCACATCCTCCCTCACACATCTGTCACTGCGCCCCAATCCTGCCCTTCAGCACCGCCAACTACACTAGCAGTTCCACATCCTCCCTCACACATCTGTCACTGCGCCCCAATCCTGCCCTTCAGCACCGCCAACTACACTAGCAGTTCCACATCCTCCCTCACACATCTGTCACTGCGCCCCAATCCTGCCCTTCAGCACCGCCAACTACACTAGCAGTTCCACATCCTTCCTCACACATCTGTCACTGCGCCCCAATCCTGCCCTTCAGCACTGCCAACTACACTAGCAGTTCCACATCCTCCCTCACACATCTGTCACTGCGCCCCAATCCTGCCCTTCAGCACTGCCAACTACACTAGCAGTGCCACATCCTCCCTCACACATCTGTCACTGCGCCCCAATCCTGCCCTTCAGCACCGCCAACTACACTAGCAGTTCCACATCCTCCCTCACACATCTGTCACTGCGCCCCAATCCTGCCCTTCAGCACCGCCAACTACTCTAGCAGTTCCACATCCTCCCTCACACATCTGTCACTGCGCCCCAATCCTGCCCTTCAGCACCGCCAACTACACTAGCAGTTCCACATCCTCCCTCACACATCTGTCACTGCGCCCCAATCCTGCCCTTCAGCACTGCCAACTACACTATCAGTTCCACATCCTCCCTCACACATCTGTCACTGCGCCCCAATCCTGCCCTTCAGCACTGCCAACTACACTAGCAGTTCCACATCCTCCCTCACACATCTGTCACTGCGCCCCAATCCTGCCCGTCAGCACCGCCAACTACACTAGCAGTGCCACATCCTCCCTCACACATCTGTCACTGCGCCCCAATCCTGCCCTTCAGCACCGCCAACTACACTAGCAGTGCCACATCCTCCCTCACACATCTGTCACTGCGCCCCAATCCTGCCCTTCAGCACCGCCAACTACACTAGCAGTGCCACATCCTCCCTCACACATCTGTCACTGCGCCCCAATCCTGCCCTTCAGCACCGCCAACTACACTAGCAGTTCCACATCCTCCCTCACACATCTGTCACTGCGCCCCAATCCTGCCCTTCAGCACCGCCAACTACACTAGCAGTTCCACATCCTCCCTCACACATCTGTCACTGCGCCCCAATCCTGCCCTTCAGCACCGCCAACTACACTAGCAGTGCCACATCCTCCCTCACACATCTGTCACTGCGCCCCAATCCTGCCCTTCAGCACCGCCAACTACACTAGCAGTTCCACATCCTCCCTCACACATCTGTCACTGCGCCCCAATCCTGCCCTTCAGCACCGCCAACTACACTAGCAGTTCCACATCCTCCCTCACACATCTGTCACTGCGCCCCAATCCTGCCCTTCAGCACCGCCAACTACACTAGCAGTTCCACATCCTACCTCACACATCTGTCACTGCGCCCCAATCCTGCCCTTCAGCACCGCCAACTACACTAGCAGTTCCACATCCTCCCTCACACATCTGTCACTGCGCCCCAATCCTGCCCTTCAGCACCGCCAACTACACTAGCAGTTCCACATCCTCCCTCACACATCTGTCACTGCGCCCCAATCCTGCCCTTCAGCACCGCCAACTACACTAGCAGTGCCACATCCTCCCTCACACATCTGTCACTGCGCCCCAATCCTGCCCTTCAGCACCGCCAACTACACTAGCAGTGCCACATCCTCCCTCACACATCTGTCACTGCGCCCCAATCCTGCCCTTCAGCACCGCCGCCAACTACACTAGCAGTTCCACATCCTCCCTCACACATCTGTTACTGCGCCCCAATCCTGCCCTTCAGCACTGCCAACTACACTAGCAGTGCCACATCCTCCCTCACACATCTGTCACTGCGCCCCAATCCTGCCCTTCAGCACCGCCGCCAACTACACTAGCAGTTCCACATCCTCCCTCACACATCTGTCACTGCGCCCCAATCCTGCCCTTCAGCACTGCCAACTACACTATCAGTGCCACATCCTCCCTCACACATCTGTCACTGCGCCCCAATCCTGCCCTTCAGCACCGCCAACTACACTAGCAGTTCCACATCCTCCCTCACACATCTGTCACTGCGCCCCAATCCTGCCCTTCAGCACCGCCAACTACACTAGCAGTGCCACATCCTCCCTCACACATCTGTCACTGCGCCCCAATCCTGCCCTTCAGCACCGCCAACTACACTAGCAGTGCCACATCCTCCCTCACACATCTGTCACTGCGCCCCAATCCTGCCCTTCAGCACTGCCAACTACACTAGCAGTTCCACATCCTCCCTCACACATCTGTCACTGCGCCCCAATCCTGCCCTTCAGCACCGCCAACTACACTAGCAGTGCCACATCCTCCCTCACACATCTGTCACTGCGCCCCAATCCTGCCCTTCAGCACCGCCAACTACACTAGCAGTGCCACATCCTCCCTCACACATCTGTCACTGCGCCCCAATCCTGCCCTTCAGCACTGCCAACTACACTATCAGTTCCACATCCTCCCTCACACATCTGTTACTGCGCCCCAATCCTGCCCTTCAGCACTGCCAACTACACTAGCAGTTCCACATCCTCCCTCACACATCTGTCACTGCGCCCCAATCCTGCCCTTCAGCACTGCCAACTACACTAGCAGTTCCACATCCTCCCTCACACATCTGTCACTGCGCCCCAATCCTGCCCTTCAGCACCGCCAACTACACTAGCAGTGCCACATCCTCCCTCACACATCTGTCACTGCGCCCCAATCCTGCCCTTCAGCACCGCCAACTACACTAGCAGTGCCACATCCTCCCTCACACATCTGTCACTGCGCCCCAATCCTGCCCTTCAGCACCGCCGCCAACTACACTATCAGTTCCACATCCTCCCTCACACATCTGTCACTGCGCCCCAATCCTGCCCTTCAGCACCGCCAACTACACTAGCAGTGCCACATCCTCCCTCACACATCTGTCACTGCGCCCCAATCCTGCCCTTCAGCACCGCCAACTACACTAGCAGTGCCACATCCTCCCTCACACATCTGTCACTGCGCCCCAATCCTGCCCTTCAGCACCGCCGCCAACTACACTAGCAGTGCCACATCCTCCCTCACACATCTGTTACTGCGCCCCAATCCTGCCCTTCAGCACTGCCAACTACACTAGCAGTGCCACATCCTCCCTCACACATCTGTCACTGCGCCCCAATCCTGCCCTTCAGCACCGCCAACTACACTAGCAGTTCCACATCCTCCCTCACACATCTGTCACTGCGCCCCAATCCTGCCCTTCAGCACCGCCGCCAACTACACTATCAGTGCCACATCCTCCCTCACACATCTGTCACTGCGCCCCAATCCTGCCCTTCAGCACCGCCAACTACACTATCAGTGCCACATCCTCCCTCACACATCTGTTACTGCGCCCCAATCCTGCCCTTCAGCACTGCCAACTACACTAGCAGTGCCACATCCTCCCTCACACATCTGTCACTGCGCCCCAATCCTGCCCTTCAGCACCGCCAACTACACTAGCAGTTCCACATCCTCCCTCACACATCTGTCACTGCGCCCCAATCCTGCCCTTCAGCACCGCCAACTACACTAGCAGTTCCACATCCTCCCTCACACATCTGTCACTGCGCCCCAATCCTGCCCTTCAGCACCGCCAACTACACTAGCAGTGCCACATCCTCCCTCACACATCTGTCACTGCGCCCCAATCCTGCCCTTCAGCACCGCCAACTACACTAGCAGTTCCACATCCTCCCTCACACATCTGTCACTGCGCCCCAATCCTGCCCTTCAGCACCGCCAACTACACTAGCAGTGCCACATCCTCCCTCACACATCTGTCACTGCGCCCCAATCCTGCCCTTCAGCACCGCCGCCAACTACACTAGCAGTGCCACATCCTCCCTCACACATCTGTCACTGCGCCCCAATCCTGCCCTTCAGCACCGCCAACTACACTAGCAGTTCCACATCCTCCCTCACACATCTGTCACTGCGCCCCAATCCTGCCCTTCAGCACCGCCAACTACACTAGCAGTGCCACATCCTCCCTCACACATCTGTCACTGCGCCCCAATCCTGCCCTTCAGCACCGCCGCCAACTACACTAGCAGTGCCACATCCTCCCTCACACATCTGTCACTGCGCCCCAATCCTGCCCTTCAGCACCGCCAACTACACTAGCAGTGCCACATCCTCCCTCACACATCTGTCACTGCGCCCCAATCCTGCCCTTCAGCACCGCCAACTACACTAGCAGTTCCACATCCTCCCTCACACATCTGTCACTGCGCCCCAATCCTGCCCTTCAGCACCGCCAACTACACTAGCAGTGCCACATCCTCCCTCACACATCTGTCACTGCGCCCCAATCCTGCCCTTCAGCACCGCCAACTACACTAGCAGTGCCACATCCTCCCTCACACATCTGTCACTGCGCCCCAATCCTGCCCTTCAGCACCGCCAACTACACTAGCAGTTCCACATCCTCCCTCACACATCTGTCACTGCGCCCCAATCCTGCCCTTCAGCACCGCCAACTACACTAGCAGTTCCACATCCTCCCTCACACATCTGTCACTGCGCCCCAATCCTGCCCTTCAGCACCGCCAACTACACTAGCAGTTCCACATCCTCCCTCACACATCTGTCACTGCGCCCCAATCCTGCCCTTCAGCACCGCCAACTACACTAGCAGTTCCACATCCTCCCTCACACATCTGTCACTGCGCCCCAATCCTGCCCTTCAGCACCGCCGCCAACTACACTAGCAGTGCCACATCCTCCCTCACACATCTGTCACTGCGCCCCAATCCTGCCCTTCAGCACCGCCGCCAACTACACTAGCAGTGCCACATCCTCCCTCACACATCTGTCACTGCGCCCCAATCCTGCCCTTCAGCACCGCCAACTACACTAGCAGTGCCACATCCTCCCTCACACATCTGTCACTGCGCCCCAATCCTGCCCTTCAGCACTGCCAACTACACTAGCAGTTCCACATCCTCCCTCACACATCTGTCACTGCGCCCCAATCCTGCCCTTCAGCACCGCCAACTACACTAGCAGTGCCACATCCTCCCTCACACATCTGTCACTGCGCCCCAATCCTGCCCTTCAGCACCGCCAACTACACTAGCAGTGCCACATCCTCCCTCACACATCTGTCACTGCGCCCCAATCCTGCCCTTCAGCACCGCCAACTACACTATCAGTTCCACATCCTCCCTCACACATCTGTCACTGCGCCCCAATCCTGCCCTTCAGCACTGCCAACTACACTAGCAGTTCCACATCCTCCCTCACACATCTGTCACTGCGCCCCAATCCTGCCCGTCAGCACCGCCAACTACACTAGCAGTTCCACATCCTCCCTCACACATCTGTCACTGCGCCCCAATCCTGCCCTTCAGCACCGCCAACTACACTAGCAGTTCCACATCCTCCCTCACACATCTGTCACTGCGCCCCAATCCTGCCCTTCAGCACCGCCAACTACACTAGCAGTTCCACATCCTCCTCCACACATCTGTCACTGCGCCCCAATCCTGCCCTTCAGCACCGCCAACTACTCTAGCAGTTCCACATCCTCCCTCACACATCTGTCACTGCGCCCCAATCCTGCCCTTCAGCACCGCCAACTACACTAGCAGTTCCACATCCTCCTCCACACATCTGTCACTGCGCCCCAATCCTGCCCTTCAGCACCGCCAACTACACTAGCAGTGCCACATCCTCCCTCACACATCTGTCACTGCGCCCCAATCCTGCCCTTCAGCACCGCCAACTACACTAGCAGTGCCACATCCTCCCTCACACATCTGTCACTGCGCCCCAATCCTGCCCTTCAGCACTGCCAACTACACTAGCAGTTCCACATCCTCCCTCACACATCTGTCACTGCGCCCCAATCCTGCCCTTCAGCACCGCCAACTACACTAGCAGTTCCACATCCTCCCTCACACATCTGTCACTGCGCCCCAATCCTGCCCTTCAGCACCGCCAACTACACTAGCAGTTCCACATCCTCCCTCACACATCTGTCACTGCGCCCCAATCCTGCCCTTCAGCACTGCCAACTACACTAGCAGTTTCACATCCTCCCTCACACATCTGTCACTGCGCCCCAATCCTGCCCTTCAGCACCGCCAACTACACCAGCAGTTCCACATCCTCCCTCACACATCTGTCACTGCGCCCCAATCCTGCCCTTCAGCACTGCCAACTACACTAGCAGTTCCACATCCTCCCTCACACATCTGTCACTGCGCCCCAATCCTGCCCTTCAGCACCGCCAACTACACTAGCAGTGCCACATCCTCCCTCACACATCTGTCACTGCGCCCCAATCCTGCCCTTCAGCACTGCCAACTACACTAGCAGTTCCACATCCTCCCTCACACATCTGTCACTGCGCCCCAATCCTGCCCTTCAGCACCGCCAACTACACTATCAGTTCCACATCCTCCCTCACACATCTGTCACTGCGCCCCAATCCTGCCCTTCAGCACCGCCAACTACACTAGCAGTTCCACATCCTCCCTCACACATCTGTCACTGCGCCCCAATCCTGCCCTTCAGCACTGCCAACTACACTAGCAGTTCCACATCCTCCCTCACACATCTGTCACTGCGCCCCAATCCTGCCCTTCAGCACCGCCAACTACACTAGCAGTGCCACATCCTCCCTCACACATCTGTCACTGCGCCCCAATCCTGCCCTTCAGCACCGCCAACTACACTAGCAGTTCCACATCCTCCCTCACACATCTGTCACTGCGCCCCAATCCTGCCCTTCAGCACCGCCAACTACACTAGCAGTTCCACATCCTCCCTCACACATCTGTCACTGCGCCCCAATCCTGCCCTTCAGCACCGCCAACTACACTAGCAGTGCCACATCCTCCCTCACACATCTGTTACTGCGCCCCAATCCTGCCCTTCAGCACCGCCAACTACACTAGCAGTGCCACATCCTCCCTCACACATCTGTCACTGCGCCCCAATCCTGCCCTTCAGCACCGCCAACTACACTAGCAGTTCCACATCCTCCCTCACACATCTGTCACTGCGCCCCAATCCTGCCCTTCAGCACCGCCGCCAACTACACTAGCAGTTCCACATCCTCCCTCACACATCTGTCACTGCGCCCCAATCCTGCCCTTCAGCACTGCCAACTACACTATCAGTTCCACATCCTCCCTCACACATCTGTCACTGCGCCCCAATCCTGCCCTTCAGCACTGCCAACTACACTAGCAGTTCCACATCCTCCCTCACACATCTGTCACTGCGCCCCAATCCTGCCCTTCAGCACTGCCAACTACACTAGCAGTTCCACATCCTCCCTCACACATCTGTCACTGCGCCCCAATCCTGCCCTTCAGCACCGCCAACTACACTAGCAGTTCCACATCCTCCCTCACACATCTGTCACTGCGCCCCAATCCTGCCCTACATCACTGCCAACTACACTAGCAGTGCCACATCCTCCCTCACACATCTGTCACTGCGCCCCAATCCTGCCCTTCAGCACCGCCAACTACACTAGCAGTGCCACATCCTCCCTCACACATTTGTCACTGCGCCCCAATCCTGCCCTTCAGCACCGCCAACTACACTAGCAGTTCCACATCCTCCCTCACACATCTGTCACTGCGCCCCAATCCTGCCCTTCAGCACCGCCAACTACACTAGCAGTGCCACATCCTCCCTCACACATCTGTCACTGCGCCCCAATCCTGCCCTTCAGCACCGCCAACTACACTAGCAGTGCCACATCCTCCCTCACACATCTGTCACTGCGCCCCAATCCTGCCCTTCAGCACTGCCAACTACACTAGCAGTGCCACATCCTCCCTCACACATCTGTCACTGCGCCCCAATCCTGCCCTTCAGCACCGCCAACTACACTAGCAGTTCCACATCCTCCCTCACACATCTGTCACTGCGCCCCAATCCTGCCCTTCAGCACCGCCAACTACACTAGCAGTGCCACATCCTCCCTCACACATCTGTCACTGCGCCCCAATCCTGCCCTTCAGCACCGCCAACTACACTAGCAGTGCCACATCCTCCCTCACACATCTGTCACTGCGCCCCAATCCTGCCCTTCAGCACTGCCAACTACACTAGCAGTTCCACATCCTCCCTCACACATCTGTCACTGCGCCCCAATCCTGCCCTTCAGCACCGCCGCCAACTACACTAGCAGTTCCACATCCTCCCTCACACATCTGTCACTGCGCCCCAATCCTGCCCTTCAGCACCGCCAACTACACTAGCAGTGCCACATCCTCCCTCACACATCTGTCACTGCGCCCCAATCCTGCCCTTCAGCACCGCCAACTACACTAGCAGTTCCACATCCTCCCTCACACATCTGTCACTGCGCCCCAATCCTGCCCTTCAGCACCGCCAACTACACTAGCAGTTCCACATCCTCCCTCACACATCTGTCACTGCGCCCCAATCCTGCCCTTCAGCACCGCCAACTACACTAGCAGTTCCACATCCTCCCTCACACATCTGTCACTGCGCCCCAATCCTGCCCTTCAGCTCCGCCGCCAACTACACTAGCAGTTCCACATCCTCCCTCACACATCTGTCACTGCGCCCCAATCCTGCCCTTCAGCACTGCCAACTACACTAGCAGTTCCACATCCTCCCTCACACATCTGTCACTGCGCCCCAATCCTGCCCTTCAGCACCGCCAACTACACTAGCAGTTCCACATCCTCCCTCACACATCTGTCACTGCGCCCCAATCCTGCCCTTCAGCACCGCCAACTACACTAGCAGTTCCACATCCTCCCTCACACATCTGTCACTGCGCCCCAATCCTGCCCTTCAGCACCGCCAACTACACTATCAGTTCCACATCCTCCTCCACACATCTGTCACTGCGCCCCAATCCTGCCCTTCAGCACCGCCAACTACACTATCAGTTCCACATCCTCCCTCACACATCTGTCACTGCGCCCCAATCCTGCCCTTCAGCACCGCCAACTACACTAGCAGTTCCACATCCTCCCTCACACATCTGTCACTGCGCCCCAATCCTGCCCTTCAGCACCGCCAACTACACTAGCAGTTCCACATCCTCCCTCACACATCTGTCACTGCGCCCCAATCCTGCCCTTCAGCACCGCCGCCAACTACACTATCAGTGCCACATCCTCCCTCACACATCTGTCACTGCGCCCCAATCCTGCCCTTCAGCACTGCCAACTACACTAGCAGTGCCACATCCTCCCTCACACATCTGTCACTGCGCCCCAATCCTGCCCTTCAGCACCGCCAACTACACTAGCAGTGCCACATCCTCCCTCACACATCTGTCACTGCGCCCCAATCCTGCCCTTCAGCACCGCCAACTACACTAGCAGTGCCACATCCTCCCTCACACATCTGTCACTGCGCCCCAATCCTGCCCTTCAGCACCGCCAACTACACTAGCAGTGCCACATCCTCCCTCACACATCTGTCACTGCGCCCCAATCCTGCCCTTCAGCACCGCCAACTACACCAGCAGTTCCACATCCTCCCTCACACATCTGTCACTGCGCCCCAATCCTGCCCTTCAGCACCGCCAACTACACTAGCAGTGCCACATCCTCCCTCACACATCTGTCACTGCGCCCCAATCCTGCCCTTCAGCACCGCCGCCAACTACACTAGCAGTTCCACATCCTCCTCCACACATCTGTCACTGCGCCCCAATCCTGCCCTTCAGCACCGCCAACTACACTATCAGTTCCACATCCTCCCTCACACATCTGTCACTGCGCCCCAATCCTGCCCTTCAGCACTGCCAACTACACTAGCAGTTCCACATCCTCCCTCACACATCTGTCACTGCGCCCCAATCCTGCCCTTCAGCACCGCCAACTACACTAGCAGTTCCACATCCTCCCTCACACATCTGTCACTGCGCCCCAATCCTGCCCTTCAGCACTGCCAACTACACTAGCAGTTCCACATCCTCCCTCACACATCTGTCACTGCGCCCCAATCCTGCCCTTCAGCACCGCCAACTACACTAGCAGTGCCACATCCTCCCTCACACATCTGTCACTGCGCCCCAATCCTGCCCTTCAGCACCGCCAACTACACTATCAGTTCCACATCCTCCCTCACACATCTGTCACTGCGCCCCAATCCTGCCCTTCAGCACCGCCAACTACACTAGCAGTGCCACATCCTCCCTCACACATCTGTCACTGCGCCCCAATCCTGCCCTTCAGCACTGCCAACTACACTAGCAGTTCCACATCCTCCCTCACACATCTGTCACTGCGCCCCAATCCTGCCCTTCAGCACCGCCAACTACACTAGCAGTTCCACATCCTCCCTCACACATCTGTCACTGCGCCCCAATCCTGCCCTTCAGCACTGCCAACTACACTAGCAGTGCCACATCCTCCCTCACACATCTGTCACTGCGCCCCAATCCTGCCCTTCAGCACCGCCAACTACACTAGCAGTTCCACATCCTCCCTCACACATCTGTCACTGCGCCCCAATCCTGCCCTTCAGCACCGCCAACTACACTAGCAGTTCCACATCCTCCCTCACACATCTGTCACTGCGCCCCAATCCTGCCCTTCAGCACCGCCAACTACACTAGCAGTTCCACATCCTCCCTCACACATCTGTTACTGCGCCCCAATCCTGCCCTTCAGCACCGCGCCAACTACACTAGCAGTTCCACATCCTTCCTCACACATCTGTCACTGCGCCCCAATCCTGCCCTTCAGCACCGCCAACTACACTAGCAGTTCCACATCCTTCCTCACACATCTGTCACTGCGCCCCAATCCTGCCCTTCAGCACCGCCAACTACACTAGCAGTTCCACATCCTCCCTCACACATCTGTCACTGCGCCCCAATCCTGCCCTTCAGCACCGCCAACTACACTAGCAGTTCCACATCCTCCCTCACACATCTGTTACTGCGCCCCAATCCTGCCCTTCAGCACTGCCAACTACACTAGCAGTTCCACATCCTCCCTCACACATCTGTTACTGCGCCCCAATCCTGCCCTTCAGCACCGCCAACTACACTAGCAGTGCCACATCCTCCCTCACACATCTGTCACTGCGCCCCAATCCTGCCTTCAGCACCGCCAACTACACTAGCAGTTCCACATCCTCCCTCACACATCTGTCACTGCGCCCCAATCCTGCCCTTCAGCACCGCCAACTACACTAGCAGTTCCACATCCTCCCTCACACATCTGTCACTGCGCCCCAATCCTGCCCTTCAGCACTGCCAACTACACTAGCAGTTCCACATCCTCCCTCACACATCTGTCACTGCGCCCCAATCCTGCCCTTCAGCACCGCCAACTACACTAGCAGTGCCACATCCTCCCTCACACATCTGTCACTGCGCCCCAATCCTGCCCTTCAGCACCGCCAACTACACTAGCAGTTCACATCCTCCCTCACACATCTGTCACTGCGCCCCAATCCTGCCCTTCAGCACCGCCAACTACACTAGCAGTGCCACATCCTCCTCACACATCTGTCACTGCGCCCCAATCCTGCCCTTCAGCACCGCCAACTACACTAGCAGTGCCACATCCTCCCTCACACATCTGTTACTGCGCCCCAATCCTGCCCTTCAGCACCGCCAACTACACTAGCAGTTCCACATCCTCCCTCACACATCTGTCACTGCGCCCCAATCCTGCCCTTCAGCACTGCCAACTACACTAGCAGTTCACATCCTCCCTCACACATCTGTCACTGCGCCCCAATCCTGCCCTTCAGCACCGCCAACTACACCAGCAGTTCCACATCCTCCCTCACACATCTGTCACTGCGCCCCAATCCTGCCCTTCAGCACCGCCGCCAACTACACTAGCAGTGCCACATCCTCCCTCACACATCTGTCACTGCGCCCCAATCCTGCCCTTCAGCACCGCCAACTACACTAGCAGTGCCACATCCTCCCTCACACATCTGTCACTGCGCCCCAATCCTGCCCTTCAGCACCGCCAACTACACCAGCAGTTCCACATCCTCCCTCACACATCTGTCACTGCGCCCCAATCCTGCCCTTCAGCACCGCCAACTACACTAGCAGTGCCACATCCTCCCTCACACATCTGTCACTGCGCCCCAATCCTGCCCTTCAGCACCGCCGCCAACTACACTAGCAGTTCCACATCCTCCTCCACACATCTGTCACTGCGCCCCAATCCTGCCCTTCAGCACCGCCAACTACACTATCAGTTCCACATCCTCCTCACACATCTGTCACTGCGCCCCAATCCTGCCCTTCAGCACTGCCAACTACACTAGCAGTTCCACATCCTCCCTCACACATCTGTCACTGCGCCCCAATCCTGCCCTTCAGCACCGCCAACTACACTAGCAGTTCCACATCCTCCCTCACACATCTGTCACTGCGCCCCAATCCTGCCCTTCAGCACTGCCAACTACACTAGCAGTTCCACATCCTCCCTCACACATCTGTCACTGCGCCCCAATCCTGCCCTTCAGCACCGCCAACTACACTAGCAGTGCCACATCCTCCCTCACACATCTGTCACTGCGCCCCAATCCTGCCCTTCAGCACCGCCAACTACACTATCAGTTCCACATCCTCCCTCACACATCTGTCACTGCGCCCCAATCCTGCCCTTCAGCACCGCCAACTACACTAGCAGTGCCACATCCTCCCTCACACATCTGTCACTGCGCCCCAATCCTGCCCTTCAGCACTGCCAACTACACTAGCAGTTCCACATCCTCCCTCACACATCTGTCACTGCGCCCCAATCCTGCCCTTCAGCACCGCCAACTACACTAGCAGTTCCACATCCTCCCTCACACATCTGTCACTGCGCCCCAATCCTGCCCTTCAGCACCGCCAACTACACTAGCAGTTCCACATCCTCCCTCACACATCTGTCACTGCGCCCAATCCTGCCCCTTCAGCACCGCCAACTACACTAGCAGTTCCACATCCTCCCTCACACATCTGTCACTGCGCCCAATCCTGCCCTTCAGCACCGCCAACTACACTAGCAGTTCCACATCCTCCCTCACACATCTGTCACTGCACCCCAATCCTGCCCTTCAGCACCGCCAACTACACTAGCAGTTCCACATCCTACCTCACACATCTGTCACTGCGCCCCAATCCTGCCCTTCAGCACCGCCAACTACACTAGCAGTGCCACATCCTCCCTCACACATCTGTCACTGCGCCCAATCCTGCCCTTCAGCACCGCCAACTACACTATCAGTTCCACATCCTCCCTCACACATCTGTCACTGCGCCCCAATCCTGCCCTTCAGCACCGCCAACTACACTAGCAGTGCCACATCCTCCCTCACACATCTGTCACTGCGCCCAATCCTGCCCTTCAGCACCGCCAACTACACTATCAGTTCCACATCCTCCCTCACACATCTGTCACTGCACCCCAATCCTGCCCTTCAGCACTGCCAACTACACTAGCAGTGCCACATCCTCCCTCACACATCTGTCACTGCGCCCCAATCCTGCCCTTCAGCACCGCCAACTACACTAGCAGTTCCACATCCTCCCTCACACATCTGTCACTGCGCCCCAATCCTGCCCTTCAGCACCGCCAACTACACTAGCAGTTCCACATCCTCCCTCACACATCTGTCACTGCACCCCAATCCTGCCCTTCAGCACCGCCAACTACACTAGCAGTTCCACATCCTCCCTCACACATCTGTTACTGCGCCCCAATCCTGCCCTTCAGCACCGCCGCCAACTCCTCTACACTAGCAGTTCCACATCCTTCCTCACACATCTGTCACTGCGCCCCAATCCTGCCCTTCAGCACCGCCAACTACACTAGCAGTTCCACATCCTTCCTCACACATCTGTCACTGCGCCCCAATCCTGCCCTTCAGCACCGCCAACTACACTAGCAGTTCCACATCCTCCCTCACACATCTGTCACTGCGCCCCAATCCTGCCCTTCAGCACCGCCAACTACACTAGCAGTTCCACATCCTCCCTCACACATCTGTTACTGCGCCCCAATCCTGCCCTTCAGCACTGCCAACTACACTAGCAGTTCCACATCCTCCCTCACACATCTGTTACTGCGCCCCAATCCTGCCCTTCAGCACCGCCAACTACACTAGCAGTGCCACATCCTCCCTCACACATCTGTCACTGCGCCCCAATCCTGCCCTTCAGCACCGCCAACTACACTAGCAGTTCCACATCCTCCTCACACATCTGTCACTGCGCCCCAATCCTGCCCTTCAGCACCGCCAACTACACTAGCAGTTCCACATCCTCCCTCACACATCTGTCACTGCGCCCCAATCCTGCCCTTCAGCACTGCCAACTACACTAGCAGTTCCACATCCTCCCTCACACATCTGTCACTGCGCCCCAATCCTGCCCTTCAGCACCGCCAACTACACTAGCAGTGCCACATCCTCCCTCACACATCTGTCACTGCGCCCCAATCCTGCCCTTCAGCACCGCCAACTACACTAGCAGTGCCACATCCTCCCTCACACATCTGTCACTGCGCCCCAATCCTGCCCTTCAGCACCGCCAACTACACTAGCAGTGCCACATCCTCCCTCACACATCTGTTACTGCGCCCCAATCCTGCCCTTCAGCACCGCCAACTACACTAGCAGTTCCACATCCTCCCTCACACATCTGTCACTGCGCCCCAATCCTGCCCTTCAGCACTGCCAACTACACTAGCAGTTCCACATCCTCCCTCACACATCTGTCACTGCGCCCCAATCCTGCCCTTCAGCACCGCCAACTACACCAGCAGTTCCACATCCTCCCTCACACATCTGTCACTGCGCCCCAATCCTGCCCTTCAGCACCGCCGCCAACTACACTAGCAGTGCCACATCCTCCCTCACACATCTGTCACTGCGCCCCAATCCTGCCCTTCAGCACCGCCAACTACACTAGCAGTTCCACATCCTCCCTCACACATCTGTCACTGCGCCCCAATCCTGCCCTTCAGCACTGCCAACTACACTAGCAGTTCCACATCCTCCCTCACACATCTGTTACTGCGCCCCAATCCTGCCCTTCAGCACCGCCAACTACACTAGCAGTGCCACATCCTCCCTCACACATCTGTCACTGCGCCCCAATCCTGCCCTTCAGCACCGCCGCCAACTACACTAGCAGTGCCACATCCTCCCTCACACATCTGTCACTGCGCCCCAATCCTGCCCTTCAGCACCGCCAACTACACTAGCAGTTCCACATCCTCCCTCACACATCTGTCACTGCGCCCCAATCCTGCCCTTCAGCACCGCCGCCAACTACACTAGCAGTGCCACATCCTCCCTCACACATCTGTCACTGCGCCCCAATCCTGCCCTTCAGCACCGCCAACTACACTAGCAGTGCCACATCCTCCCTCACACATCTGTCACTGCGCCCCAATCCTGCCCTTCAGCACCGCCAACTACACTAGCAGTTCCACATCCTCCCTCACACATCTGTCACTGCGCCCCAATCCTGCCCTTCAGCACCGCCAACTACACTAGCAGTGCCACATCCTCCCTCACACATCTGTCACTGCGCCCCAATCCTGCCCTTCAGCACCGCCAACTACACTAGCAGTTCCACATCCTCCCTCACACATCTGTCACTGCGCCCCAATCCTGCCCTTCAGCACCGCCAACTACACCAGCAGTTCCACATCCTCCCTCACACATCTGTCACTGCGCCCAATCCTGCCCTTCAGCACCGCCAACTACACTAGCAGTTCCACATCCTCCCTCACACATCTGTCACTGCGCCCCAATCCTGCCTTCAGCACTGCCAACTACACTAGCAGTTCCACATCCTCCCTCACACATCTGTTACTGCGCCCCAATCCTGCCCTTCAGCACCGCCAACTACACTAGCAGTGCCACATCCTCCCTCACACATCTGTCACTGCGCCCCAATCCTGCCCTTCAGCACCGCCGCCAACTACACTAGCAGTGCCACATCCTCCCTCACACATCTGTCACTGCGCCCCAATCCTGCCCTTCAGCACCGCCAACTACACTAGCAGTGCCACATCCTCCCTCACACATCTGTCACTGCGCCCCAATCCTGCCCTTCAGCACCGCCAACTACACTAGCAGTGCCACATCCTCCCTCACACATCTGTCACTGCGCCCCAATCCTGCCCTTCAGCACCGCCGCCAACTACACTAGCAGTGCCACATCCTCCCTCACACATCTGTCACTGCGCCCCAATCCTGCCCTTCAGCACCGCCGCCAACTACACTAGCAGTGCCACATCCTCCCTCACACATCTGTCACTGCGCCCAATCCTGCCCTTCAGCACTGCCAACTACACTAGCAGTTCCACATCCTCCTCACACATCTGTCACTGCGCCCCAATCCTGCCCTTCAGCACCGCCAACTACACTAGCAGTTCCACATCCTCCCTCACACATCTGTCACTGCGCCCCAATCCTGCCCTTCAGCACTGCCAACTACACTAGCAGTTCCACATCCTCCCTCACACATCTGTCACTGCGCCCCAATCCTGCCCTTCAGCACCGCCAACTACACTAGCAGTGCCACATCCTCCCTCACACATCTGTCACTGCGCCCCAATCCTGCCCTTCAGCACCGCCAACTACACTAGCAGTTCCACATCCTCCCTCACACATCTGTCACTGCGCCCCAATCCTGCCCTTCAGCACTGCCAACTACACTAGCAGTGCCACATCCTCCCTCACACATCTGTCACTGCGCCCCAATCCTGCCCTTCAGCACCGCCAACTACACTAGCAGTTCCACATCCTCCCTCACACATCTGTCACTGCGCCCCAATCCTGCCCTTCAGCACTGCCAACTACACTAGCAGTGCCACATCCTCCCTCACACATCTGTCACTGCGCCCCAATCCTGCCCTTCAGCACCGCCAACTACACTAGCAGTGCCACATCCTCCTCACACATCTGTCACTGCGCCCCAATCCTGCCCTTCAGCACCGCCAACTACACTAGCAGTGCCACATCCTCCCTCACACATCTGTCACTGCGCCCCAATCCTGCCCTTCAGCACCGCCGCCAACTACACTAGCAGTGCCACATCCTCCCTCACACATCTGTCACTGCGCCCCAATCCTGCCCTTCAGCACCGCCAACTACACTAGCAGTTCCACATCCTCCCTCACACATCTGTTTAGTTATTTTATTGGGGATATACAGCTAACACACAGACTGGAAAAGAGATGTGGAACTGGAGCACAGCAAAAGATCCAGGGGCAACGCCAGATAAAATAGTTTATTGTAAAGCTATGATGGAATACAGATAGACAACGCACCTACGCGTTTCGTGCGGAAGCACTTTATCCTTTCTTATTGTGGACAAGTACTTAAGCACCCAGGAACTACATGAATGCATCATACCAGTTGTATATAGGGTATACATGAACTACATGAATGCATCACACCAGTTGTACATAGGGTATACATGAATGCATCACACCAGTTGTACATAGGGTATACATGAATGCATCACACCAGTTGTACATAGGGTATACATGAATGCATCACACCAGTTGTATATAGGGTATACATGTACTACATGAATGCATCAGACCAGAATCCTGCTCTGACGAAAGGACCCCGGACGCGTTTTTATACAAAGCGGTGATGCGGGAATTGTATGACCTATTGTAACCGCTAATGTGATATCGATCTGCTGGGACTGTACCCCATCCCTGCGTTATTTCTGTGCCCGTAACTCCCACCCATCCTCTCCCCCTTCTAGTTGCTGTACCGCTTACTATGTGACAATCCGATACAGTCTGTGTGTTGCCTCTCCACAGGGCTGTTTGCGGAAAGTAGCGTGCAGGTCCTGCAGAAGGAGCTGGCCTGGGAGTGCAACTACACCCGAGAAGCCAAGTGTGCCAAAAGATTCAGGTGATGTCGTGTGTTCGGGTGACAGCGTGTCTGCATTTATTTGCAGTCATACAGTTTCACTTCCTCATAACACCATTGGGTAATTGTATCTATGAATCATGATGACACTGCGCTATATTTACTAAGCAGTGTTTTTCCATCATTCTTTCAGCGCCAGAAGATCATTTACTGCCCATTGACTTGAATCTTATACTATATTAGTGAAAGCACTGTATGTTTGCCTGCCTGGATGTCCGGTGTCCCTAGCGGCAATCTCATTGGTCCCTTGGGCCGCCCGCCCCCGCACACCTCTCATTGGCCTCACACACTCACACCACCCCCTTGGCCCGCCCCCCACACCTCTCATTGGGCTCACACACTCACACCACCCCCTTGGCCCGCCCCCCACACCTCTCATTGGCCTGAGGCGGAGCGACGGGCCAGAGGTCCAAAAAAAAAAAAACACATCACTATACACACACACACACACACATCACTATACACACACACACACACACAGTGTGTTACATACATTAGCGGGGCTCACAGTGTTAGCAGCACATCTCCCGCTCTCTTCCCCACCGGTCCCGGAGGCTCCGCCTCTTCCTCCGCCTCTCCCTGTTTCCCGCGCTTTCACCCCCCCCCCTCCACGTGGGAGCTGCCGGACGGGTGAGTGAGCGGTCTTCACGTCCCCTCACCCCCCTTCACCTCCCCTCACTCACTTCCCCTCCACCCCCCCCCCCCCCGGCGCCGCTACAGTCAGCGGGGGAGCGGAGTGATCACCTCCCCTCACTCACTTCCCCTCCACCCACTCCCCCCCGGCGCCGCTACACTCAGCGGG
>NC_134489.1:9212450-9244950 GCF_040206685.1 Ascaphus truei
CACGCAACCAGGTCAGATGCCGTCATATTAAACCTGCAGTCCCTGGCAGTCACTCCATAGAAATAGCATGGTTAGACTAAGCTCTGAAGGCAAGCAAACACTTTATACATTGAGGGCTTTTTCAAAATAAGCCCTCTTCCCCCAAATATATATATTTTGGGGGAGAGGATTTATTTTGAATAAGCCCTCAATGTATAAATATATTCAGGGCTTGACAAATGCCCTGACTCCCAGTCGCCTGCGGGCCTTTTAGCCGTGGGGAGCAGCGCGGGGCTTATCACATAAGAACAGCTGTAGCTGGGAGGAGAGCAGGGCTGCCTGTCTGCCTCTTAACCACTGCAGCTTCTGGTCAGCAGGTGGCACTGCAGAGCACTCAATAGCTGCTCCTCTCTAGATCAGGGGAGCGCAACCTTTTCCTGCTGCGCCCCCCTGTCTTGGCTGCTCCAAACTCGCGCCCCCCCTCATACCTTGCCGGTGCGTCAAATGACACTCCGCGGTCACGTGATATCATTTGACCCGCAGCTCATTTGACACTTGTCACGTCACATGACCCTGCGGTGTCATTTGACGCCGCGTTGCCATGGAGTCGCGTCACAAGCGTCTGAATCACGGTAAGTTTTCTTGTTGCAGAGGCCTCACGCGATCCCCGGCATTTCATTTAAATGCCTGGGGGAACAGCGCGGGACCTCCGCAACGGCTCCCGGACCCCAGTTTGCGCACCGCTGCTCTAGATCTCCCTGGTGTGCGCTGCGCGCTGTGCGCTGTGCGCTGTGTTGGTAAGTGTGTGTCCCTTAAATATAATTGGTGAATTAAGTCCAAATCAATAGGACTCTGGCACTGCTGCATCCTTCTTGTTACATTTAGTAAAATCGTCAAGCTGGAAAATTAACACTTATCAAAACACAAATACATGTACAGTACTAGGGTGGGTGCCGACACTGCCAGAGATACCACACTTCCCATAAAATGTAGAGGTGTAAAGGCAGCAGCACCAAAATAAAGGAAACAAAACACAAATGTATAACTCGCATTAATAAGAAACACTTGGGGTGTTCCTTCCCTATCCCAACAACACCACTTATTGTGACACTTTTAAATCTATTCCATTGCTTTCTCTATTCCTAAATCCAAGCTCCGTTCTATTCATCCAGCGATCCCATCTATTATTCCAGTCACATTGTTCGTAGACACATAATGTGTTGTGCTATGTGATCAGTTGTTCACCTAACCAAAGGCCCATTATAATGTTGCTATTAATTTAATCATACAGGACACCTACAAGCTCATATTGAACCCCCAAAATAACCACAACATATATATATATATATATATATATATATATATATATATATATATATATATATATATATATAAATAAAAGCATATAAGTGTCACAGAGGACTGCTACTGAGCATGGCAATATATATTTAAAACCAGAGACAGAACATGAAACACAGACAGAGCTCAGTGCACATCCAGTGAAACTTATACACAGTACAGTGCCTAAATATATATGTATAGATATCTATTAAATAAAATGGTCTTTTAGTTTAACATTTTGGCCAAAGTGTTGTAAGCCCCTGAGCCACTACACGGCAGACCACATCTCAAGGGTCCCTAACACTAATATAAATTCTTAATAACCTGTGCATTACCAGGAACAATGATTTTGTGACATTTTTTATAATTTGTCAAGATGTGATAACACACACACACACACACACACACACACACACACACACACACACACACACACACACACACACACACACACACACACACACACACACACACACACACACACACACACACTATTATATTGTATATAGTGAATGGGTACATTCTCTCACACACACACACACACTTTGTTATATTGTATATAGTGAAAGGATGTAGCACTCAAAGGCCAAAGGAGCATTCCAAGTGAAATGCCCCTCCCCCACCCTATAGATGGGAAGCAGGGGGTCCCAGGAGCGTAACCTTGTTCATTTCTGCTCCTGGGACCCCCTGCTTCCCGTGGTACTTACTTCTGTAGGTGCTGCCGGTACCTCCTGGTGCTTAAATCTCCCGTGGCACGTGGGCCCATATAAAATAGGACCGCAGAATCTCTCCTTACAGGAGTTGGACAGAAAGCTCTGCTCGGCTGCTCGGCTGCTCGGCTGCTCGGCTGCTCGGCTGCTCGGCTGCTCGGTCTCTTCAAAGGTCTCATTTATTTTAGGAACAAGCGAGAAACACGTTTCAAGCTCAACACGGACCTTTCATCATGCTCCTTTGACCTGTGAGTGCCGGCTACATCCAAATAAAGTGTGTGTGTGTGTGTGTGTGTGTGTGTGTGTGTGTGTGTGTGTGTGTGTGTGTGTGTGTGTGTGTACAAAGTGGTGAGAAAACGTTTGTGAATCACTTAGGATTTTCACATATTTCAAACCTAAAATGTTATTAGATCTTAATCTAAGTCCTAATAATAGATAAAGATAACCGGATCAACCAAATGACACCAAAACATGATATTTTTTCAACATTTATTTATCCACAAAAGATTCAACATTAAATAATTCATGTGTTACAAAGTATGTGACCCTTTAGATTCAGTACCTGGTGGCGCCCCCTTTAGATTCAGTACCTGGTGGCGCCCCCTTTAGATTCAGTACCTGGCGGCGCCCCCTTTAGATTCAGTACCTGGTGGCGCCCCCTTTAGATTCAGTACCTGGCGGCGCCCCCTTTAGATTCAGTACCTGGTGGCGCCCCCTTTAGATTCAGTACCTGGTGGCGCCCCCTTTAGATTCAGTACCTGGTGGCGCCCCCTTTAGATTCAGTACCTGGTGGCGCCCCCTTTAGATTCAGTACCTGGTGGCGCCCCCTTTAGATTCAGTACCTGGTGGCGCCCCCTTTAGATTCAGTACCTGGTGGCGCCCCTTTGTTCAGCAATGACTTCAACTAAACATTTCCTGTCACTGCCGGTCAGTCTCTCATATCTGTGTTGATGAATTTTGGGCCATTCATTCTTTACAGAACGGCTTCAACTCAGACATTTGAGGGCTTCCTTGCATGGACAGCTCGCTTCAGTTCCTGCCACAACATTTCAATGGGTTTTAGGTCCAGACTTTGACAAGGCCAGTCTAACACGCGGAATCTCTTCTTCTGCAGCCATTATTTTATATATCTGCTTGTATGTTTAGGATCATTATCTTGCTGCATGACCCACTTTCGCTTCAGCTCACGGACGGATGGCCTGACTTTCTCCTTTGAATCTTCTGATACAATGAAGAATTCATGGTTGTGTCAATGATGGCAAGTCATCCAGGTCCTGAGGCAGCAAAGCAGCCCCAAACCATCACACTCCCACTACCATGTTTGACGGATGAGATGAGGTTCTTGTGTTCGAACATAGTGTTTGTTTTTAAACCAAACATATCGTTTCTTATTGTGGCCAAAAAGTTCTACTGTACCTTTGACTCGTCTGTCCAGAGAGCATTGTACCAGAAGTCTGGTGGATCATCTATGTGCTCTTTGGTGAACTTCAGATGGGCAACAATGTTCTTTTTCAGTGAGCAGTGGTTTCCTCCTGGCTATCCTGCCATGAACCCCATTCTTGTTCAGTCTTTTTCTGATAGTTGAGTTATAAACACTCACATTAGCCGAGGCGAGAGTGGCCTGCAGGTTCTTGGATGTTACTCTGAGGTTCTTTGTGACTTCCTGGATGATTTGCTGGTTTGTTCTTGGAGAGATTTTGGTCGGACGTCCGCTCCTGGGTAGAGTGACTGTGGTGTTGAACTTACTCCATTTGTACAGCAATGAAGAAAGAATAGTGATGCACAGCACAGTGAACACTCGAAGTCCTCCATGTAATATGGTATCGGAGCTGGTAAAGTTACATTTGTTGTGACGAAACGCGTCAGGGACGTACCTTGCGACATCGCGCCATCACGTTGCATGCACGCTTCACGGCCGGAGAGTGCATGATGTACTATTGAGGCCAGCTCTCATACCATATTACATGGAGGACTTCGAGTGATCGTTGATAGGATTAACGCTGTCGGGAGCCTTGTTCCCGTCGATGTTGGACTGCTTACCTGTCATGAGACGTTACCTGCCTCGGGGGTGATTATATATCACAAACTGCTTTATTTACACTTGTACATTGTGAGTGTTTTTAATCCCCCCACCATTCCCTGCCCATATTAAATGTTACAGTGTCACACTATGGGGCGTGCACTCTCTGTTTTTTTGTTCATATATATATATATATATATATATATATATTTATTTGTATTTGTATTTTGTGTCAATATATGTTTACATGTACACTAAGGTACCAAACATTGGTGAGAGACATTTGTCAACACTTTCCCTTCATATGTCACATGTATATTTAATACAATATATTTATTACCATTTAATATATATAATATGTAGAACTAAGTTCATATGCTAATTTATAAAAGGGAATGTAGACCGAGCTGTGACTTAACCCATAATATGGTATAAGTAGCGACATACAATGATAAACTCTGTCTCCATGTGTAGATTATCTGTTTGGCAGTGGCTTGGTGAAGCCGCAAATCCTTAGCAATGATTTTGTAACCCTTTCTAGATATTTATTTTGATCGTGGCATGACGTGTTTCCACACACCTGTTTGCTGAAGACCAAACTCACAAAGTTTCTGATCTTTATATAGGGTGGGGCCTCCCAAACTCACACCCGAAGATCTACTTTATTATTTAAACACCTGATTCTAATAATCCCCTTTCATTTAGCTGATTAAAACCAGGATCTCACTTACTTTTGCACATACAATGTCTAATTCATACATCGTTTTGTTTCATAAGACGGGGAATTGGTTAATATAAGCCGTTTTAGATATGTAAGAAAAGACTGGTTTTGATTCAAGAAGGTTATTATGAAAAAAACAATGGCATTTTCATAATTATCATTGAGTTTCACAAACTTTTCCGCGCGTGCGTGTGTGTATTTGTCTGTTTTTTTTTTATTATTGAAATCCCCAAATTTTTTACCTTATTACACCATGGTGCGTGCACTTCTAGAATATATGAAATATGAGATTATATATATATATATATATATATATATATATATATATATATATATATATATATACTTTATTGGCTATATGCTAACGGTGGAGGTTTTCTGTCTCCTTTTTCACTCACCATAACTTTAAAAAAAAAAAACAAATACATATATATATTTTTTGTATTTTTTTTTTTAATTTATGGTGAGTGAAAAAGGCGACAGAAAACCTCCACCGTTAGCATATAGCCAATAAAGAATATCACTTGTGAGCACATTCACATGTCTTAGACAGGTCTGCAAACCCACATATACACACACGTGTGTGTGTGTGTGTGTGTGTGTGTGTGTGTATATATATGTATATGTGTATATGTATATATATATATATATATATGTATATATATATAGCAACTGTAAATATTACTGTATGTTCATTTGCATGTCTTAGACAGGTCTGCAACCCTGTCTTTCCCCATTGTCACCCAGCATACAGCACTTCCACTGCAGCAAGGGACTCTGGGAAATGACATGCAAATGAGCACTCAGTGCCACCTTTTGTCTCAAGCTCGTATTACACAAGCCAATCCTCAAGCCAATGCATGCTGTTTTAAACACAGCTTTTAAACAGAGGCTGGGATGAGATGCAAAGCCATTAGACCTACTCACATACATGTTTCAACCTTGATGGGTATCATCAGTGTGAGGCTGGTCTTAATGGCAAGCAGGTTTGAGACTAGACTAGGTAATTACCACTGTCATTAAGGTTATGGTGGGTAAAAAAAGTGACAAAAACCCTCCACAGTAAAGCATAAAGCAACTGTAAATATTACTGTATGTTCATTTGCATGTCTTAGACAGGTCTGCAACCCTGTCTTTCCCCATTGTCACCCAGCATACAGCACTTCCACTGCAGCAAGGGACTCTGGGAAATGACATGCAAATGAGCACTCAGTGCCACCTTTTGTCTCAAGCTCGTATTACACAAGCCAATCCTCAAGCCAATGCATGCTGTTTTAAACACAGCTTTTAAACAGAGGCTGGGATGAGATGCAAAGCCATTAGACCTACTCGCATACATGTTTCAACCTTGATGGGTATCATCAGTGTGAGGCTGGTCTTAATGGCAAGCAGGTTTGAGACTAGACTAGGTAATTACCACTGTCATTAAGGTTATGGTGGGTAAAAAAAGTGACAAAAACCCTCCACAGTAAAGCATAAAGCAACTGTAAATATTACTGTATGTTCATTTGCATGTCTTAGACAGGTCTGCAACCCTGTCTTTCCCCATTGTCACCCAGCATACAGCACTTCCACTGCAGCAAGGGACTCTGGGAAATGACAATATATATATGTGTGTATATGTATATGTGTATATGTATATGTGGGTTGCAGACCTGTCTAAGACATGTGAATGTGCTCAAAAGTGATATTCTTTACACCATAACTTAAAAATATATATATATTTCATATATTCTAGAAGTGCACGCTCCATAGTGTAATAAGGTAAAAAATATGGGGATTTCAATAATAAAAAAAAACATCCGACAAATGTCCACTCACATGGTGCATGATAATAAGGTGCATAGAATATGGAACAGATCTGGTTATCGGGCACAGGTTCTATAGTCACAAGTAACACAAAATAATTCTATTAGTGGCATTGGGTTTACAGTAAAAGAATCTTTAAATCCCTGCGCCACCTTTTCTTGATTCTGAACTTGTTCCTGTCTCTCTTACTCGCCTAATATTGGAATGTAATACCTTTTATGAGGCGAGATACTCACCATATGACATTGCAATCCTTTGTATCAGATCTCCTACAACATCCTGCGTCTCTGTTTACAAGAACTCTTTGAATTCCGATTTATGCAGACGGATCCCAACTGGTCCAACTTCTTCTACGACCCAGAGAAGAGCAAAGTGAGTGCTGAACGCCCCACAACCTGGTAACGGGGAGCAGTGACAATCGGACATCAGCAGAGACCCGATAGTTAAAGTGGAGATCCCTTGCGGAATGTGGAACTTTCTTGGTGTAAATCTAAGGAAACACTTACCCCCAATGCGTTGCGGGCCCTGCTCTGCAAAGAAAGCATTACAAGCCACTTCTCTCTCTCTCACTCTAGGTCATGCTGTTGGACTTTGGTGCAAGCCGAGAATTTGGAGAGGATTTTACTGATGACTATATTGAGGTAGCTTAGGTGACGAGTTAAAGTCAATGCACATGATATACTTCGTAAATGTGACACAGCATAAGGAACACGCTCTCTCCCTCCTAATACACAGACATCCGGGACACGCACCGCTCACCCCCTCCTAATACACAGACATCCGGGACACGTACCGCTCACCCCCTCCTAATACACAGACATCCGGGACACGTACCGCTCACCCTCTCCTAATACACAGACATCCGGGACACGGACTGTTTCTCTTGCTTTGAAGTTGCGCGCTCTAACACTTCTCACCTCCACAGGTTGTTAAAGCTGCTGCAGATGGCGACCGAGTGAAAGTCCTTCAAAAATCGCAGGACCTCAAGTTTCTAACCGGGTTTGAAACAAAGGTGAGAAACACCACTGATTTATTTCATGTTGATATCACGTGGGATTGCAAGGCTGCAGCGACCATGCTAAATACTTTCCCATAATATCTAGAACTGTTAGAAATTCACAGTGGGACACGTCCTTATTTACATTTTCAAATCTACTTCTTTTGCATGACCGCTTTATTTCTGCAATTACAATGGGCCACTTGTACGTGTAAAGTAGGAAATACATGTTGCAGGAACAGTTCTTAGAAAATTATAGCTTTTTATTGGAATTTCTTACATAGTTACATAGTAGATGAGGTTGAAAAAAGACTTACGTCCATCAAGTTCAACCTATGCTAAATTTAGAAGACAGGCTTTATCCTATATCCGTAATAACAGTATATTGAGGGGAAGGCAAACAAAAAACCCCAGTGACATATCATCCAATGATATCTCATAAGGGGAAAATAAATTCCTTCCTGACTCCAAGAATTGGCAATCGGATTAATCCCTGGATCAACATCCTTCCCATGTATACTTATTTGGTATAATCCTGTATACCTTTCCCATCTAAAAAGATGTCCAACCTTTTTTTTGAACAAATCTATTGTATCTGCCATCTGCCATCAGTCTCCATGGGTAATGAATTCCACATTGTAACTGCCCTTACTGTAAAGAACCCTTTCCTTTGTTGCTGGTGAAATTTCCTTTCCTCCAACCTTAAGGGATGGCCCCGAGTCCTTTGTACTGCCCGAGGGATGAATAGTTCTTTTGAAAGCCCCTTGTATTGTCCCGACTATATTTGTATATAGGTATCATATCCCCTCTTAAACGCCTCTTTACTAATGTAAATAAATCTAATATAGCTAGCCTCTCCTCATTAGTTAGATTGTCCATCCCCTTTATTAGTTTGGTGGCTCTTCTCTGCACTCTCTCTAGTTCCATAATGTCTTTTCTAAGGAGTGTTGCCCAAAATTGTACTCTATATTCAAGGTGTGGTCTTACTAATCTACTATATATTTCTGAAAGCACTGTATGTCTGCGTCCCTAGCGGTAATCTCATTGGTCCCTTGGCCTCCCCGCCCCCGCACCTCTCATTGGCCTGAGGCAGAGTGACGGGCAAAAAAAAAAACACACACACACCCCTCCCCCCCCCTCACACACACACACCCCCCTCACACACACACACACACACACACACACACACACACACACACCCCCCCTCACACACACACACACACACCCTCACTCTCCCCCGTCAGTTGGACCGCAGCTCACCTTCCACACACACCCCCCCCCCTCCTCTCCCGGTGCCCCTCACTCTCTCCCCCCACCTCACCCAAATCCCCACGCTCCGCAACATCCCCAGCCGCACCCTCACCGTGCGCCGCGGCCCTCCTGCTCAGCAGCAAACTCCAGGCTCCTCCCCCCTCGCGGCGCGGCCCGGGCCTCCTGCTCTCCCCCTCACGTGCACCGCTACCGGAGAGGGGAAGCGCGGCGCGGGACTCCCCCTCACGCGCGCCGCTACCGGAGAGGGGAAGCGCGGCGCGGGACTCCCCCTCACGTGCGCCGCTACCGGAGAGGGGAAGCGCGGCGCGGGACTCCCCCTCACGTGCGCCGCTACCGGAGAGGGGAAGCGCGGCGCGGGACTCCCCCTCACGTGCGCCGCTACCGGAGAGGGGAAGCGCGGCGCGGGACTCCCCCTCACGTGCGCCGCTACCGGAGAGGGGAAGCGCGGCGCGGGACTCCCCCTCACGTGCGCCGGCTCCCGGACGGAGGGGAAGCGCGGCGCGGGTCTCCTGCCACTCTTGCCCCCCCCCCCCAGCTTCCTGAACTCACCTCCTGCCCCAGCCAGATGCCACGGGGTCAAGGTAAGTCACCCACCGTCTCCCACCCACGCACTGTCACCCAGTCACCCACCCAGTCACCCACACACCCACCCAGTCACTTTCACCCAGTCACTTTCACCCAGTCACCCACTCAGTCACCCACTCAGTCACCCACTCAGTCACCCACCCACTCAGTCACCCACCCACCCACTCAGTCACCCACCCAGTCACTTTCATCCAGTCACCCACCCACTCACTCACTTAGTCACCCAAAAACTCACTCAGTCAAGTCACCCACCCACCCAGTCACCCACCCAGTCACCCACCCACCCACACACCCACCCACCCAGTCACCCATCCACCCACCCAGTCACCCACCCACCCAGTCACCCACCCAGTCACCCACCCACCCAGTCACCCACCCACCCACCCAGTCACCCACCCACCAGTCAAGGTCACCCACCCACCCAGTCACCCACCCAGTCACCCACCCAGTCAGTCAAGGTCACCCACCCACCCACCCACCCAGTCACCCACCCACCCACTCAGTCACCCACCCACCCACTCAGTCACCCACCCACCCACTCAGTCAACTCACCCACCCACTCACCCACCCACTCAGTCACCCAGTCACTCAGTCACCCACCCAGTCACTCAGTCACCCACCCAGTCACTCAGTCACCCACCCAGTCAGTCAGTCACCCAGTCACCCACCCATTCAGTCATTCAGTCAGTCAGTCAGTCAGTCACCCACTCACCCACCCACTCACTCAGTCACCCACTCACCCACCCAGTCAGTCACCCACTCACCCACCCAGTCAGTCACCCAGTCAGTCACCCACTCACCCACCCAGTCAGTCACCCACTCACCCACCCAGTCAGTCACCCACTCACCCACCCAGTCAGTCACCCACTCACCCACCCAGTCAGTCACCCACTCACCCACCCAGTCAGTCACCCACTCACCCACCCAGTCAGTCACCCACTCACCCACCCAGTCAGTCTCCCACTCACCCACCCAGTCAGTCTCCCACCCAGTCAGTCTCCCACCCAGTCAGTCTCCCACCCAGTCTGTCTCCCACCCAGTCTGTCTCCCACCCAGTCTGTCTCCCACCCAGTCTGTCTCCCACCCAGTCTGTCTCCCACCCAGTCTGTCTCCCACCCAGTCTGTCTCCCACCCATTCAGTTTCCCACTCACCCACCCATTCAGTTTCCCACTCACCCACCCATTCAGTTTCCCACTCACCCACCCATTCAGTTTCCCACTCACCCACCCATTCAGTTTCCCACTCACCCACCCATTCAGTTTCCCACTCATCCACCCATTCAGTTTCCCACTCATCCACCCATTCAGTCTCCCACTCACCCACCCATTCAGTCTCCCACTCACCCACCCATTCAGTCTCACACTCACCCACCCATTCAGTCTCACACTCACCCACCCATTCAGTCTCACACTCACCCACCCATTCAGTCTCACACTCACCCACCCATTCAGTCTCACACTCACCCACCCATTCAGTCTCACACTCACCCACCCATTCAGTCTCACACTCACCCACCCATTCAGTCTCACACTCACCCACCCATTCAGTCTCACACTCACCCACCCATTCAGTCTCACACTCACCCTCCCAGTCTCACCCAAAACCACCCACCCAGTCACTGACCCCACCCACTCACCGACCCCACCTACCCACTCACTGACCCACCGACCCCAGTCACTGACCCACCCAGTCACCGACCCTGAAAAAGTCACCCAGTCACCGACCCACCCACCGACCCAAAGTCACCCACCCACCCAAAGTCACCCACCCACCCACCAACCCAGTCACCCACCCACCGACCCAAAGTCATCCACCCCCGACCCAACTCACCCACCCACCGACCCAACTCACCCACCCACCCAACCACCGACCCAAAGTCACCCACCCACCGACCCAAAGTCAAACCGACCCAAAGTCACCCACCCACCCACCGACCCAAAGTCACCCACCCACCAACCCAAAGTCACCCACCCACCGACCCAAAGTCACCCACCCACTGACCCAAAGTCACCCACCCACCGACCCAAAGTCACCCACCTACCGACCCAAAGTCAAACCGACCCAAAGTCACCCACCGACCCACCGACCCAAAGTCACCCACCCACCAACCCAAAGTCACCCACCCACCGACCCAAAGTCACCCACCCACCGACCCAAAGTCACCCACCCACTGACCCAAAGTCACCCACCCACCGACCCAAAGTCACCCACCTACCGACCCAAAGTCACCCACCTACCGACCCAAAGTCAAACCGACCCAAAGTAACCCACCCAGTCACCGACCCAAAGTCACCCACTCAGTCACCAACCCACCCACCCACTCAGTCAAGTGTCACCCACCCACCCACACAGTCACCCACACACTCAGTCAACTCACTCACCCACCTAGCTGTCAAGGGGGGGGGGAAGAATAACCCTGTCGTACGCCCCCCCTAAAATTACATCCCGGGCAACGCCGGGTCTCTCAGCTAGTGCTTTATAAAGGGGCATATTTATGTTTACTTCCCTTCTATCCATTGCCCGTTTAATGCAAGATAAGATCTTGTTTGCCTTTGCAGCTACTGCATGACTTTGGGCACTATTGCTAAGCCTGTGTTCTACAAGCACTCCTAAATCCTCCATCAAGGATTCCCCCAATTTATCCCCATTTAATTTGTAAGTTGTCTGTTTATTCTTATTTCCCACATGCATAACCTTACATTAATCTGTATTAAACCTCATCTGCCATTTACCTGCCCACGTTTCCAGTCTCTCCAAGTCCTTCTGAAGAGAAATTACATCCTGCTCTGATTCTATTACCTTGCACAATTTAGTATCATCAGCAAAGATGGAGACTTTGCTCTCGATCCCAACCTCAAGATCATTAATAAACTAGTTAAAAAGCAGGGGTCCTAATACCGATCCCCGAGGTACTCCACTCACGACTTTAGCCCAACCTGAAAAAGTTCCATTTATAACAACCCTCTGTTGTCTGTCCTTAAACCAGTTTTCAGTCCAGGTGCAAATATTTTTACTGAGTCCAATTTGCTTTATTTTGTACACCAACCTCTAGTGTGGCACTTGTAAGTGAGTACTGCCACAAATTGTGGATTCTAAGCCAAAACTTTAACTTCCACCCAGGACTTCTAATGGCTTTCAAGTATGTGTTTGCTATGGAGGATAACCGTATTACCATGAAATTATATTAGAACAATAACAAAATCTTACAACAATAAAATGTTGATGTTATTATTATTGCAAGTGCTGCTCTGTGATACACTGATTTAGAGGATCATAATTCTGCTCTGTGATTAGCTGCTGCACCCCATACAATTCTTAACACCGCATTCTGACTGGTTGCTCCAGTCTATGGGATTATAATACTGCATTCTGACTGGCTGCTCCAGTCTATGGGATTATAACACCGCATTCTGACTGGCTGCTCCAGTCTATGGGATTATAACACCGCATTCTGACTGGCTGCTCCAGTCTATGGGATTATAACACCGCATTCTGACTGGCTGCTCCAGTCTATGGGATTATAACACTGCATTCTGACTGGCTGTTCCAGTCTATGGGATTATAACACCGCATTCTGACTGGCTGCTCCAGTCTATGGGATTATAACACCGCATTCTGACTGGCTGTTCCAGTCTATGGGATTATAACACCGCATTCTGACTGGCTGTTCCAGTCTATGGGATTATAACACCGCATTCTGACTGGCTGCTCCAGTCTATGGGATTATAATACTGCATTCTGACTGGCTGCTCCAGTCTATGGGATTATAACACCGCATTCTGACTGGCTGCTCCAGTCTATAGGATTATAACTCCGCATTCTGACTGGCTGCTCCAGTCTATAGGATTATAACACCGCATTCTGATTGGCTGCTCCAGTATATAGGATTATAATACTGCATTCTGACTGGCTGCTCCAGTCTATAGGATTATAACACCGCGTTCTGACTGGCTGCTCCAGTCTATAGGATTATAACACCGCATTCTGACTGGCTGCTCCAGTCTATGGGATTATAATACTGCATTCTGACTGGCTGCTCCAGTCTATGGGATTATAACACCGCATTCTGACTGGCTGCTCCAGTCTATAGGATTATAACTCCGCATTCTGACTGGCTGCTCCAGTCTATAGGATTATAACACCGCATTCTGATTGGCTGCTCCAGTATATAGGATTATAATACTGCATTCTGACTGGCTGCTCCAGTCTATAGGATTATAACACCGCGTTCTGACTGGCTGTTCCAGTCTATAGGATTATAACACCGCATTCTGACTGGAGCAGCCAATCCATAGGATTATAATACAGCTTGATCAGTATTTCTTCATATTAGCCTTTGCAAATAAGATTCCACATTTTAAATATTCTTACACCTACTTTCTCGGTCATAATAGTTACATAGTAGACGTGCCAGGTTCTAGCAGCCTAATAAAGTAACTTGAAGACCTGGGTGCCATCTTAAAAATGTAGAAATGGAAAATAAGTGCGCTCACGGACGCATAGAGTATACCCGGAATAAACAAAAGTCAAACAGTCACTGCAGTGAGCTTCTGGAAACATAAGTTACTTTTTTCAGGGGATCGATGGTCCTAGCACGGACCTTTCACAAGATAAGCTGGAACTGTGACCGGGCTGCGGCCGAGATGTCGGTCCTCGGAATAAAGTGCCGCGGTCTTTTTTTCAGAAGCTCACTGGAGTGACTGGTTTAGTTTTCTTTGTTCCTGGTCTATGTAAAAATGTAGCCCGCTCTGTTTGTGTGTTGGATGGGAGGCTTCAGAGCGGAACGGGACTATTATGTGCGGCCGTTTCGGCCCCGAGGTAGGCGATTAGCGTTAGAATTAGGGGTGAAGGTTACCTAAGAGATACACAAGGTAAGGGTTTTTAGAGTAGCGGGGTAAGGTTATTAGTGTTAGGGGACATATTACCTGCGGGGGCCAAGTGTCCCAGCAGTGCAGCGGCTAAACGGCCGCGTCAAAATGTCCTAGACCGCTTCAAAACGCCCATTGCTGCTTTATTCTTACTATACCAATTTTCGACCACTTTGACCCCAAGATCTTTGAAGAGGCCCACGTGGACGCAGTGATGATCCTGGGCGAAGCATTCGCCTCCGTGGAGCCCTTTGATTTCGGCATGCAGAACACCACCCGCCGGATCCAAGACCTGGTGCCCGTCATGTTGAAGCACCGGCTTACGCCTCCTCCGGAGGAGACCTACTCCCTGCACCGAAAGATGGCTGGCTCCTTCTTGGTGTGTGCCAAGCTGCGCGCTGTCATCCAGTGCAAGGAGCTGTTCGAGCGGGTTTACCGCGAATACTGGGACCGTAGAGGGGGGGATGCGCGGGGGGCAGCGTCAAGCTAAACGCCAGTCTCGTGCACCTCTGAGTATCTAAACCTAGTGACGGATTTCAAGTGTCAGCCCCAAGGAGTACCAGAGTGATCTAGGGCAGGGGCGCTCAAGTCCGGGCGCAAGCTCCCAACAGGTCAGGTTTCACGGGTATCTCGACTTGAGCACAGGTGGCTCAGTCTTCGACTGAGTCACTGATTGAGCCACCTGTGCTGAAGATGGGATATCCTTAAAACCTGACCTGTTGGGGGGCTCCTGGGGACTGGAGTTCAGCGCCCCTGTTCTAGGTCACAGATAGAACCGATCAACTCAATATTTGCTTGTATGAGGGGCCCAGGAGATTAAAGAATGGGGCTTGGAGGGACACACTGGGAGATGTATAAAGTGATTAAAGCAGAGAGCAGAGAGAAGAGGTCGGAGAGAGAAAGCCCTTATTCTGGTATGTGAACACACACACACACACTCCAAATCTGTGGCATCTTGTTTTGGGCACTGAATACATAAAGGTTGGGAAAGGTTATCCCAGAAGGTAAAACAAATGATTTTGGGTGATCCCAGTTTAAAAAAAGATTGGGAACCTTGCTGATAGGTAAGGGGTTAAAACTGGGCGCTTTAAAAATATATATATATAAATAAAACAGTATTTAAAAAAAATTACGTTGGAAAGTGTAAACATTTTCCTTTTTAAATTCGTTTTAACAGCGACATAATAATAGTCCGTCAGCATTTCTCCGATCCAGTAATACTGAAGTTCGATGTATGAATGCCCACTCCATGTCTAAGGTCCGCTTAGGAAAAGAGCATCATGGTCAAGGAGAGATAATGGCAGTAAACACACGTCCCAAATGTAAGTGTCAGGTGGCCATATACTGCTCCCAAATGTAAGTGCCAGGTGGCCATATACTGCTCCCAAATGTAAGTGCCAGGTGGCCATATACTGCTCCTAAATGTAAGTGCCAGGTGGCCATATACTGCTCGTAAAGCATGGAACTGTCTGGCATCCCTAAACTAATGTAACCTTGCAAACAGCAGAGATTTGGCTGTTTGTTGGGGACATGAATTTCTTAATGGCCTTGTTTATTATCCATGTGTTGTTACCCTTATCCCACCCTGTCCTTCCCAAAGAGGCAATATGGATGGGGGGGGGGGGAGGGCTTTGCCTAGCAATTGCTGAATGTTCAGTGGCACCAAACCTCTTCCACGTCTCAGCTCACCATGTTTACAAAAGAACTTTAAAAACAAATATTTTAAATGCTTATATGTATCAGATTTGGGTAAAACAGGCATCAATCACCCAGATGGGACCCCTTACACATGACAGTAGTTCACTTCGGTCCTAAGAGGGATTGCCCCGTGACGTAGGAAGTACGTAAAGCCTTTTTGACAATTTTCCAGGGGAAGTCGTGAACACAATCAGAGAGGAAGAGGAGTACCCTCCCGTTCTTGTCCTGCAGTTGTTTTCAACCTATTTTTTTTGGTTCAAGAACCCAATAGCGCGTCTGAGATCAGATGCATTGTGAGGAACCCCAACCCTCTCTAATAGCGTGTCTGAGATCAGATGCATTGTAAGGAACCCCAACCTTCTCTAATAGCGCGTCTGAGATCGGATGCATTGTAAGGAACCCCCAACCCTCTCTAATAGCGCGTCTGAGATCGGATGCATTGTAAGGAACCCCAACCCTCTCTAATAGCGCGTCTGAGATCAGATGCATTGTAAGGAACCCCAACCCTCTCTAATAGCGCGTCTGAGATCAGATGCATTGTAAGGATCCCCAACCCTCTCTAATAGCGCGTCTGAGATCAGATGCATTGTAAGGATCCCCAACCCTCTCTAATAGCACGTCTGAGATCAGATGCATTGTAAGGACCCCCAACCCTCTCTAATGGTGTCACAGGGATATTCCCGATCATGTGACTGCTGAGTAACGATCATATAATCACGATTTTGGGAAACTTACCTAAGGTTAAATGACCCATATGTAAGGCCTCTTCCAGAGCGCACACCCTCTACCTTCTGTTCTTACATGCAGAATCCACAGTCATGCCCCTGTATGGCATAAAAAGATTTATTTAAAGGGTCAATAGCAAAAATAGGTTTGTGTGCTTGTTCTTTTAATAACGGAAATTGTAACACTGTGGTGTATGACAAACTGGGAAAGCATACCTGTGTAACGTGTGTATATGCCACTAAACTTTTTTTTGTCTATCAAAGAAAAATGCAATTTATGTTGGTGCATGTGGGACAGCACTGATGTTGTGATCATTACAGATGGGGGTGTTCTTTTATAAAATATCCTATAGAGATGTGCCTAGTCTGCCAGTGATGCGTACTTTTTTCTGTTTGTCTTGCATAAATCTGTATGAGTTACACTGCAATTATCATGCAACAACGCCAGCCCCAGTTAGCAGAAGACGGAGGATGAAGCCAGTGGCGGAACTAGTGCAAATATATTCTCGCTGCTCGCCGATGATTGGCGGCTACCGAGAGAAATCTCGCCCCAAAATTCTTAGCATGGCGCATCTTATGGACCACCAGTTTGATTAACAGCACAGTGGACCCATTAAAGTTGAGGGGGCCTTGGTGCTTTGCCCCTGGTGCACCATTAGTAGTCCTGCCCCTGCAGGAAGCAGAGGTAGGAAACATTTAGCTTTTTGTAACAAAAAACAAGCATTGATTCTTCGGTAAATCCAGCAGCAGGAGTGTCATTAAAAGCATTGCGGTATCATCCTGATCAATGGGGCTACATATTTACATTTCATTAAGTGTGTTGGTTACAGTTGGTCGCTTGTCCTCCTAGCAGTGAAATGGTTAAGTAGGAGTAAGGGGGGTTCCAGGCGATACACAGCACACCCTTCACTACTCTCCCTTTGATTTCGGATTACTGAGCATCTGGGATCTGGAATCCTTGCAAATCTCATTAAAACGAGCCTGTCTGCCAGTCACAGTATTGGCTCCGAGCCGCCTATGGCTGCATCTCCCCTGGAACGTAATGCACACAATGCAACGACGGTCAGACTGGAGCCAGTGTGGCAAGAAAGACTATTTCACTCTCGTCGCCCCCTGACATCCAGTTTTAGAAATGTTCCTTGGAATTGGATGTGTTTTTTTTTTTTTTTTTTTTAAAGGCTCTGCCAATTGTGAGTCATAATCTGTTCTATGAAATCGCATTAGACCTTCATGTCCCCGAAAAGTGTCTGTGCCCTGCACCTGCCTCCACGATAGACCATGTTCCCCTTCTGGCACCTTATGCTAGTTGTGACCAGCTAAGCCAAGGGAGCCTTCTCTGTCTTCACGAGGAGTGAAACACAGCAGTGTGTAAGTGGCTTTTGTCACTGCATCAATCTGCGGTGGAAAGGACTGATGTGACGAATCACTGGGTTTCCTCTCTGTCACTGTGTCACCTGCAATTGAAGGGACAGACTCCAAGAATCAGAACTCCTTTTCCCCTCTGTCTCTCCCTGTGGTAGAGACGGCACTGTTGCTGAAAGGACAGACAGGATGGATCATAGGTCCGGTCACGGACACCCCGCGTAACCAGCTGTATTTTCTGTGTCCCTAGTTTGCAATGATAGATGTTTTCTCAAAGCAGGTTTTAGAATGTTAACTAACGCTTTTTTTTTTTTTTTTTTTAATGTCCCGGAACTATAGTTACATAGCAGGTGAGGTTCAAAAAAGACATATTCCCCTCATGTTAAGCCTATGTTAAATTTAGAAACTATTTTTTCAGAATAATTTCCCCACAAGAGAGAACCTGCTGGATTTCACATGCCCTGGATGAAAGACCATTTTCATACAAAAAAAAAATTTTAGTAATTGATTAACCCCTTAAATGCTAGCCGCACCAGCTGTGAATGGGTTAAAAGCAGGTCTTCGCCTTGTTTTAAACCAACCCTTCCCAGGAGCATTGGACAAACCTTTTAACTGCTCAGACAAAGCCCAGCAGGGCAGTTCAAAAGTGCTTTTGCCTAGGGTCACGCACAAGGCCAGTGGCAGAGTGAGCACTTCCGACGCACAATGGTTTTACTGTAACGGATTCTCAGAAGCAAGCTTTATTAAAAGGCAAAAGGTCCAAAAAGCTATTTAACTAAAAGAAAGACGACGCAGAGAGGGAGGGGGACGTTGACTCACTGCAGAGAAAGTGGCCTTATCTTCTGCCCACGCTAAATTGCACTGAGCTGTTCGAAGGACAGAGCTATGTGGTTACAGGCATATGGATGCATACTGTATTTCCACTCGTAGGCTGCATTGAACTGAAATGTAATTTCAACACAGTCTTAACTATACTTGGTTCTACTTTTCTTTCTAAGGCTTCTGAGAAAGAATAGCAAATAAAAATACCACTTGTGAGCATATTCACATGTCTGACATGTTTGCAACCCTGTCTTTCACCATCATTTCTTAAGAACGCAAGTAGAGTGGTATTGTTTAACAGATATCTCCAGGGTAGAAGAAAACAGGAGAGGCCCCAAGTAACATGCACTCAAGCACCTCTATTTAACCAATAGGACTGGTTGAAAGCAGGGACAAGAAGAATGACTATGTACTAACGAGGGATTCGTTAGGGAGAGAATGGAGTAGGACAAGGTGCAAATATACTGAATGGCCCTCTGCAGATATGAAAGAAAACATAAAAAAACATTTATTTCAAACTGATTAATTAAAAGAATGGGGGGGGGTGGGGGGGCGGGGGACACAATTGCTAACACAGCATGGCATAGAAATGACTACTGGAAAACGTGCAGCTCCCTGAGGTCACTAACCTACAGCAGTGCAACGAGATCGGAACCTAGGGTAAGTAGCCGCAGGTTTAGTTGCTCCCTTTGATTCGTTATTCCCTACCCCCCCACCCTTCTCGATATTGTAGCGTTCTGTACCTAGCTAAAGTTACCGATCTATGGCCCAACATTTATTTATCATGTTACATTATATACAGGGCGGGAGAGCCGGGCCAACTGAACTGGGCTCGGCGGGTGCGGGAGAGCCGGGCCAACTGAACTGGGCTCGGCGGGTGGGCCCGGTTGGCGCTGGAAGTTGGGCCGGTGGTTTCAGTTTCTACGGATTTAGTTTTCTCTGCACTCAACACTACATTTGGCCACAGTTATTGCTTGTTTGTGTTAAACTGGTTTGTCACAAAGTATAGAGCTGTCCCAGCTGAGACTTTAACATGAGAAGTAGGGGGAAATATTTAAACTTTTAATAAACCTACCTTCCCCTTTTGTCACTTAACTTTATTTTCCCCTATCTCTGAGGCTTATTTCCAGTACTATTAGTACTGACACATCATTCAACAGTATTATGCAATGTTTTGTCTTTTTCTCTCATTTCATGTATTGGGAGCGCATCTAAATCGAAATCCGTTTGGAAGTGTCCAGGACATTGGTTACATAGTTACATAGTAGATGAGGTTGAAAAAAGACGTACGTCCATCAAGTTCAACTTATGCTAAATTTAGACAACAGATACTTTATTCTATATCTATACTTACTTATTGATCCAGAGGAAGGCAAACAAAAAACCCCATTAAGGGGAAAAATGAATTCCTTCCTGACTCCAAGAATTGGCAATCGGATTAATCCCTGGATCAACATCCTTCCCATGTATACTTATTTTGTATAACCCTGTATACCTTTCCCATCTAAAAAGATGTCCAACCTATTTTTGAACAAATCTATTGTATCTGCCATCACAGTCTCCATGGGTAATGAATTCCACATTTTAACTGCCCTTACTGTAAAGAACCCTTTCCTTTGTTGCTGGTGAAATTTCCTTTCCTCCAACCTTAAGGGATGGCCCCGAGTCCTTAGTACTGCCTGTGGGATGAATAGTTCTTTTGAAAGCTCCTTGTATTGTCCCTGAATATATTTGTATATAGTTATTATATCCCCTCTTAGATGCCTCTTTTCTAATGTAAATAAATCTAATTTAGCTAGCCTCTCCTCATAAGTTAGAATGTCCACCCCCTTTATTAATTTGGTGGCTCTTCTCTGCACTCTCTCTAGTTCCATAATGTCTTTTCTAAGAATTGGTGCCCAAAATTGTACTCCATATTCAAGGTGTGGTCTTACTAATGCTTTGTAAAGGGGCATAATTATGTTTACTTCCCTTCCATCCATTCCCCGTTTCATGCAAGATAAGATCTTGTTTGCCTTTGCAGCTACTGCATGACATTGGGCACTATTGCTAAGCTTGCTGTCTACAAGCACTAATAAATCCTTCTCCATCAAGGATTCCCCCAATATATCTCCATTTAATTTGTAAGTCGCCTTTTTATTCTTGCATCCCAAATGCATAACCTTACATTAATCTGTATTAAACCTCATTTGCCATTTACCTACCCACGTTTCCAGTCTCTCCAAGTCCTTCTGAAGATAAATTACATCCTGCTCTGATTCTATTACCTTACACAATTTAGTATCATCAGCAAAGATGGAGACTTTGCTGTCGATCCCAACCTCAAGGTCATTAATAAACAAGTTAAAAAGCAGGGGTCCCAGTACCGATCCTTGAGGTACTCCACTCACGACTTTAGCCCAACCTGAAAAAGTTCCATTTATGACAACCCTCTGTTGTCTGTCCTTTAACCAGTTTTCAATCCAGGTGCATATATTATTACTGAGTCCAATTTTCTTTATTTTGTACACCAACCTCTTGTGTGAAACCATATCAAAAGCCTTTGCAAAATCTAAGTAGACCACATCAACTGCATTACCCTGGTCTAAATTCCTACTTACCTCCTCAAAGAAACAAATAAGGTTAGTTTGGCATGATCTATCCTTCATAAATCCATGCTGACTATTACTAATAATTTTGTTTTCCATTAGGTATTCCTGAATATTATCCCGTATTAAACCTTCAAGTAGTTTCCCTATTATTGAAGTCAGGCTTACAGGTCTGTAATTCCCCGGGTGTGATCTAGCTCCCTTTTTAAATATAGGCACCACATCTGCTTTACGCCAATCTTGTGGTACTGAGCCTGTGGAAATTGAGTCCTTGAATATTAAATATACAGTAATAGTTTTGCTATTACTGAGCTTAACTCCTTGAGAACTCTTGGATGTATGCCATCGGGGCCAGGTGCCTTATTTACTTTAATTTTTTCAAGTCGCTTATGAACTTCTTCCTCAGTTAACCAATTGGTCATTAATATGGAGGTTGTGGCTTCCTCCTGTGGCGCTACTATTGAACCTGATTCTTCTCTGGTAAACACAGAGGCAAAGAATTTGTTTAATACCTCTGCTTTTTCCTTATCTCCAATAATCTGCCTACCCATCTCACACTGAAAGGGTCCTATATTTTCTTTTCTCATTTTTTTCTTATTAAGGTACTTAAAGAACTTTTTAGGGTTGACCTTACTTTCTATTGCAATCCTTTTTTCATTATCCATTTTTTGCTAATTTAATTGCCCTTTTGCAATTTTTGTTACATTCCTTATAATTCTGATACGATGTCTCTGTCCCTTCTGACTTAAAGAATCTAAATGCCTTCCTCTTCTTGTCCATTTCCTGCCCTACCTGTTTATTTAGCCACATTGGTTTTGACTTATTTCTTTTATACTTATTACCCAAGGGTATACACTGATAAGTGTGCTTTTCTAACAATGTTTTAAAGACTGACCATTTATCTTCTACATTTTTCCCTGCAAAAACATCATCCCATTGTATTACTACTAGATTAGACCTCAGTTTATTAAAATCTGCCTTTCTAAAGTTTAAGGTCTTTGTTGAACCCAAGTAATTTGTTTTTTGATAATTTATTTCAAATGAGACCATGTTATGATCACTGTTACCCAAATGTTCCAGGACTTGAATATTTGTTATTACTTCTACATTGTTTGATATGACCAAATCCAGAACTGCCCCTCTCCTGGTTGGTTCCTCAATAATTTGGGTCATATAATTATCTTTAAGCACCCCCAAAAACCTGTTTCCTTTTGTTGTAACGCTAATCTCATTGCCCCAGTCTATGTCTGGATAATTAAAATCCCCCATTATGCAAACATGACCCAGTTTTCATGCCTTCTCCATTTGCAAAAGTATTTTAGCTTCCTCAATCTCACAGATATTTGGTGGTTTATAGCATATTCCCACAAACATTTTCTTTATACTTTTACCTCCACTGCTAATTTCTATCCACAAGGTCTCTACATTTTCATCATTCCCTTCATAGACATCATCCCTTATAATAGGTTTTAGATCTGGTTTAACATATAGACATACTCCACCTCCCCTTCTATTTGTTCGATCCTTCCGAAAAAGAGAATACCCGTTTAAATTAACTGTCCAGTCATGAGTTTCATCCCACCATGTTTCAGTAATGCCTATGATATCATACCCCCATTTTATTTGTCAGGCTTCTTGCATTAGCAAGCATGCATTTAAGTTTTTTTTCAGCCTGTACTATTATCTTATCTGCTCCTTCCTTTCTGCTCCCACTTGGTTTAGTCTTTAGAAGTTTTCTAGTATTATCTGTATTTACTATGGGTATCTCACTGCTTGTCAAACTTGCACTTGCCCCCATTCTACCTCCATACCACCTTGTATCCTCATCTATTCTATTTAGTTCATTATCTGTTTCATTCCCCTCCCCCCTCCATCCTACCTACCTGCTCCTCACTAACAGAAACCAAGCTACCTACCTGCTCCTCACTAAAAGCGCCACCATCTGCACCACTAGTCGAAGCACGGGCCTGCTCAGTGAGCTCTAATTCCCTTTCAAGATTGCCAATGTCCCTCAATATTGCAAGTTGCCTCTTCAGATCAGTAATCTCTGATTCTAAAGAGACCACCTGCTCACACTTCTCACAGCGGTATGCTCATTGGAACAGCTGTTCCAAGTGCACATACATGTGGCAAGATGTGCATTGAGTGGCATTTTCAATCCTGCTCATTCTAGCAACTATGAAGTTTAGAAGTACTAACAGTAAACTGTACTTCAATAACTATACCTTGTTTAACCGCTTCTTTGTTCAAACTGCTTCTGGTTCTAACTGCACACACTTTAACCAACCAGCACTTTAAACAACTGCTTCTGGTTCTAACTGCACACACTTTAACCAACCAGCACTTTAAACAACTGCTTCTGGTTCTAACTGCACACACTTTAACCAACCAGCACTTCAATCAACCACACAGATCAATCAGTACACGCAAGCTCAGGATTCGTTAGAAGCCTCTGTTTAAATAGGGACACCCACCAGGTGTGTTAGGTTATCAATTAACAGACCCCACCAACTGCAGGTGTGTTAGGCCAGCCAATTAACCAACCACACCCACTCTGCCTCAGGCAGGAGAAAGGGAAAAAAGTTACAGGCTTCAAATTACAGCACACTTTAAAAATAGATTAACCCACTGCACACTCCCCCAAAACAGCCACCCCTGCTAGTATACCCAGTACTTCCCTTTCCTTCTGGTTCTAACTGCACACACTTTAACCAACCAGCACTTCAATCAACCACACAGATCAATCAGTACACGCATCCAACGGTTGTATATAGTCCTGGCTATACTGTACCGGGACTTTAATATCAGGCACCGATTATATTTTCTTTGTTTTGCCCAGTCACCCTCTGGCATAGGTAGTCAGATATTTATATTTTCAGGCAGCCGCCCATCACTTATTTGTGAATACTGTATTTGGGTTTTTCACATTTAAATATGTTATCTTTTATCTCACTCGTTAGAACTACACTATTCCTCTTTTTTTGCACTATATTATAGGCATATGTAACAGTTACAGACCAGATTAAAATGTGAGATCACTTTAGTTTTGAAAGAACTTAAACTGGTGGCGGAAGTGAGAGTCTCCGGTAGGTTGTTCCAGGTTTGGGATGCACAGTAACAGAAGGAGGAGCGGCCGGATACTTTGTTGAGCCTTGGGACCATGAACAGTCCTTTGGAGTCAGATCTCAGATGAGAAGTGCTGCATGTGGTAGGGGTGAGGAGCTTGTTCAGATAAGCAGGTAACTTGCCAAAGTATTTGAGGGTGAGACAGGAAAGGTGAACTTTGTGCCTAGACTCAAGTGATGACCAATCTAGTTCTTTGAGCATTTCGCAGTGATGTGTGTTGTAATTGCATTGGAGGACAAAGCGGCATATTGAATTGTAGAGGGTGTCAAGTTTGCCAAGGTGAGTTTGAGGTGCCGTCCATATATTGTGTTATCATAGTCTATAATTAGCATCAGCATCTGCTGTGCAATGTGCTTTCTGACCTGGAGACTTAGGTCAGGTCCATACTGCTGCAGTCCGCAGTTCTGAGAGGAAATTGAGCCAATAAACTGGGTGATACCAGTTAGGGATTGTAGTGGGGCTTTAGGGGGCTGGTAAATGCCAGCAATAAGAATAGACTTAGGAAAGGGGAGGCAGATTTTGCCAAGTAGGGTGGGCTTGGGGGTAATTTAACAGTGTAAATTGTAAGGTGTCTGCAATACAAAATAACACCCCTCCTCTGACCGGTCCTCGAAATGGAGTATCCCTTAATGGCGATTGTTGCATCAAGGGGTTTTAGGAGTTAGCCATGTTTCTGTGATAATAATGACTTTGGGTTTTATGCATAAGGCACCATGCCCTTAGTTCATCCAGTTTGGGCAGCAGGCTCCAGATATTTATATGGGCGACAGATAGACCTTTTTGAAATGTAAGGGGGGTATTCTCAGGGGTATGGGACAGAGTTGAAAAGGTACGGCCCGGGTTTCAACATCACCTGCTAAAGAGAGTAACAGTATAAATAGAAATTTGAGTAGTTTGCAAGTTGTAAATTTGTGGTGTTTGCCATTAGAGTAAGCGGTGGTTGGTGTGCTGGTTTTCAGAGTTCTCCACCAACATTCAGTAGATAGTGCAAGGCTTTTGAGTAGTCCAGGGTGTATAGTGATATTGGGTGTGGGCCAGGAGGGAGGAGTTTGTAGTGGATAGAGAGTAACATCTCCATGAGGCCACAAGAAAAAGCAGAGTTGAGATAACAAGCATGTTCATTATCACGGAGGTAGGTTTTGGGTCTCATCAATGCTGGCCTTGCTTTAGGAAACTGGTTTTGCTAACAAACCAGGTACACAAACAAGTTTACTCGTGACTTTTTGTGATAGTGACTGTCTTGTGTGTTATATAAGGTAGCGTCCCTAGTACCTTCTACAGCGCACACCTCGCGAAGAAGCACCACCCCTCAATCAGGCCGGGCCCACTACATACCTTGGCGCGCATTTAGCAGCCGCGCACTACTACCAGTTTTTGCAAAGACAGGAAAACTGTCTTTACAACTTGCTACAGAGGGGTGGCCACGCTCCCATCCGGCGGTTCAGCCAATGAGGGCGAACCAGCCGTGTGAGGTCATGGCCACGCCCCTGCAAAACCCTCGTCGCAATCTCCTGCATCTCCCCACTGATCACAGTGAAGCGCTGTGCACGCGTCGCCACCCCCCACCCCCCGCCCCTCCCCATCCCACAGGGCGCACGTGCTGCAGTGCAGGCTGGGACCGCAGCCTAAGACCTCGTCCAGGTAGGGATCTGACGCTCCGGCGCTGCGCCCTGCTCAGCCTTGCTTTTCCTGGCCGGCTAGGTGCGCGCGCGTGTGGGGGCGCGACCACGACGTCACGAGGGTGAACCGCTCACGTGACACGCTTGCGAGCAGCAAAATCAATTTTGCTTGCTCGTCTCGCGGCTGAGCGCTGAGCAGGCCACGTGCATTGTCGCAACGTGTCCAGCGTGAGCGCGCCCGCTCAGCACCACCCTGGACGAGGCCTAAGGCATATGAATATATCTCTTACAAGAGCAGAGAGCGATCTCCTGGTATCAGCATGGTCTAATATCAACACTGTCTCCCATGTAGAAGTTCCAGTCCTATCACTGATGTGTTGACTAATGTTCTTAATAACAATGAATGATTTATTATATATCTGCTGATGTTCCTTTTCTGTCAGGAAAACAAAATATATATATATTGTGACAAACGGCTTACTCCGGGGCTCCGTCGTTTGTCCGGGACTGTTTAGAACACGGTCTTTTAGGGTAGGTTAAATGATGAGGCGTCACGTACTGTTCCTTTAAACAGGCTATGCCTGGTTTATTCAGTCCCAGGCACTGAGACTGCCACAGTGCATACAACAGAAAACAGATCAAAACAAAAGCTGCTCACCTGAGCGATAACTTAACTTAGATATCCCTGACTCAGGGTTGGAAGTGGCTTTTCCACTTCCAACATCAAAACATGGTACTTTTGCAGTCTTACACAAATGAACAGAAAGATTGAACCTGTTTGGGGAAGAGGCTTCTCCCCTCTGTAGTTCAGCAGCCTTCCAGCCTCCTGGCTCTTGTGGGGAGACCAGAGCAAACAGGAAATCAGTCTTTCATACCTGATTCCTAATTAGCATGACAGGTGACAGAAATCAGGCAGCAGACAAACTCTGGTCTGGATCTCTCATCCCTCAGTTCCAGCGCTTGCCAAACTGTGGGATGGAGTGTATGTATTATAAGGCTGCACTCCCAGGCCAAACAGGATAGAAACTGTCTAGTATCCTGGGAGCCCTATATACGGAATTTATTACCATCCCCTGGTTTCTGTCACATATCCTCCCCCCCAGCTCAGACCTCGAGGGATGAGCGACCATGGATATTAGGGAGTGCATCCTTGACAACCCGTCAGCATTGCCATGTTTGTGCCCTGACCTGTGTTCCACAGAAAATTTAAAGGGTTGTAGGCTTAGGAACCACCTGGTCACTCTAGCATTCTTTTCCCTGTTTTGACACATCCAGGTAAGGGGTGCATGATCTGTGACCAACCGGAATTTTCTCCCCAACAGGTAGTATTTGAGCGTCTCTACAGCCCACTTTATTGCGAGACACTCTTTCTCTACTATGGAGTAATTTTTCTCCTGGGGATTTAGTTTCCTACTTAAATAAAGGATGGGGTGCTCCTCACCTTGAGACTCCTGGGAGAGTACCGCCCCCAGCCCTACCTCAGATGCGTCGGTTTGGACTACGAACTCTTTGGAGAAGTCAGGTGTGACCAACACTGGTTGGGCACAGAGAGCTTCTTTCAGGCTTCTAAAGGCCTGTTCGGTTTCGGGGGACCACTTTACCATTAGCGGTCCTCTTGCTTTTGTGAGGTCAGTTAGTGGGGTTGCCTTAGTTGCAAAATTGGGAATAAACCTTCTATAGTACCCAATTAAGCCCAAAAAGGTCCTTACTTGTTTTTTTGTAACTGGCCTTGGCCAATTTTGTATCGCCTCCACTTTGAGTGTTTGGGGTTTGAGTAAACCTCTGCCAATAGAATATCCCAGATACTTGGCCTCCTCCAGACCAATAGTGCATTTAGCGGGGTTAGCAGTTAGTCCAGCAGACCGGACTGCGTCAAGCACAGCTTGGACCTTTGGAAGGTGGGATTGCCAATCTTCACTATGGATTACCACATCATCCAGGTAGGTGGCAGCATACCGAGCATGTGGTTTTAAAATTTTATCCATCATTCTTTGGAATGTGGCGGGAGCTCCATGTAAGCCAAAAGGCAACACCTTATACTGAAAGAGGCCGTCTGGGGTTGAGAAGGCTGTCTTTTCTTTTGCCCTTTCTGTGAGGGGAACCTGCCAGTACCCTTTTGTTAGGTCTAGGGTTGTGAGATATCGGGCTTTGCCCAGTCTCTCTACAAGTTCATCTACCCTGGGCATAGGATAAGTATCAAATTTTGACACCGCGTTTAGTTTCCGGTAGTCATTACAAAACCTTGTTGTACCATCTGGCTTTGGGACTAAGACTATAGGGCTGTTCCACCCACTTTGGGATTCCTCAATTACACCTAGTTTTAGCATTTTTTTAACCTCTAAACTTATAGCCTTTCTTTTGGCCTCTGGGATTCGGTACGGTTTAAGGTTAACTCGGACCCCCGGTTCAGAGACTAAGTCATGTTCAATTACGCTAGTTCTACCTGGCCGTATAGAGAAGATTTCTTTGTTTCTTTTCACTAAATTCTGAACCTCTCGTTTCTGATGAACAGACAGTGTTTCAGCTATGCTAACCTCTGGGTCAGTTTCTTGATTCTCTGACGGACCTGGGGGTACTAGGGTTAACAAGACTTCTCTATCTTTCCAGGGCTTGAGTAGGTTTATATGGTAAATTTGCTCAGGTTTCCTCCTACCTGGCTGTCTTACCTTATAATTTACTTCTCCCACTCTTTCCAAGACCTCATATGGCCCATGCCATTTAGCAAGGAATTTACTCTCCACGGTGGGAACCAGAACTAGTACCCTATCACCTGGAGAAAAAATTCTGACCCTAGCACCCTTATTATATGTATTCCTCTGTGCTTCTTGAGCTTTCTCCATGTGTTCCCTCACTATGGGTAGGACTGCAGCAATGCGGTCCTGCATCTGGGCAACATGCTCTATTACACTTCTGTAAGGGGTAACCTCGTGTTCCCAAGTCTCTTTGGCTATATCCAGTAAGCCCCTTGGGTGTCGGCCATACAATAGTTCAAACGGGGAGAAGCCTGTGGATGATTGGGGAACTTCCCTAATGGCAAATAACAGGTACGGTAACAAACAATCCCAGTTTTTCCCATCTTTATCAACCGCCCGCCGTAACATGCTCTTTAAGGTTTTATTGAACCTTTCCACTAAACCATCTGTTTGTGGATGATAGACTGAGGTTCTGAGATGCTTGATTTTTAGGAGTTTACATAGCTCTTTCGTTACTTGGGACATAAATGGTGTTCCCTGGTCAGATAGAATCTCTTTAGGAATCCCGACCCGGGAAAACAGAACTACTAACTCTTTTGCTATGTTTTTAGCTGAGGTGCTACGTAGGGGAACTGCCTCCGGATATCGGGTGGCATAATCTAATATTACCAATATATGCTGATGTCCCCTAGCAGACTTTATTAGGGGTCCTACTAGATCCATAGCAATCCGGTCAAATGGTACCTCTATTATGGGAAGGGGTACCAATGGGCTGCGGTACGCCTTGAACGGGGCGGTGATCTGACATTCTGGGCATGAGGAACAATAATTCGTAATTTCTGCCAGAACCCCAGGCCAATAGAAGCTTCGGAGAACCTTTTCTTTTGTCTTTTCCACCCCTAGGTGTCCCCCCAATGGATGACTATGTGCGAGGTGTAATACTACGTTACGGAATGTCCGTGGTACCAACAATTGTTTAGTTGTAACTGATTTCCTTTTATCAACCCGATATACTAGGTCGTTCTCTACCTCGAAGTAGGGGTAAGCAAGTGACCTATCTGGTTGGCCAGGAGTACTATTCTGGTCCCGTATATTTCCCCTTGCTACCGCTAATGTGGGGTCCTCCCACTGGGCCTTCTTAAAACTCCCAGGACTGACCTCTAGGTCAGCGAGGGTCTTATCCGGTTCTGGGGTGGTAAGTGTCTGCTCAACATCTTGATTTGGGGTATTCCCTACCAAAGTAGTGATGGGGAAGGGAATTTTACAGCACTCCTCCTTTTCCCCCTTCTTATTTGGGCCCTCGTCAACCTCCATTTCTGAAAAAGGGAAAGGATTTGTTTCTTCTAATACTTCGTTATGGTCCGCTATTGAACTCTGGGCGCTATTCTGAGCGGGGGACCACATTTTTAGAAAATGGGGAAAGTCGGTCCCTATTAACACATCATGTGCCAGTTTGGGTACAATACCCACCTTGAAATCTAAAGAACCAAACTCTGTTTCAAAAAAAACATCAACAGTGGAATATTCTTGATTATCCCCATGTATACAACAAATTGCCACTCTTTGTGAACTGTTTCCCTGTTTCTTCTTAATGGGCAAGAGGTATTCGGACACTAGTGTGACCATGCTCCCAGAGTCAAGAAGTGCCCGAACCCTCTTACCATTAACCTTTACAAATGCCCACAGATGGTTATTCAAGGGGTCCTCTGGGCTAGGGCCCATACATTGGGACAACAGCGAATAAGGTTCCACGCTGTTGCATTGCATGGGCTCATAATTTAGTGGGCAGATTTTTGCTGTGTGGCCCCTCTCATGACAATTTACACATTTAGGTACATAGTCTGTGTCCCACTTAGAGCCTTTTCCCGGCTCCCCATGTTGGCTATTGCCCTTAGTGTGCGAACCACTGTTGCTGGTGCTGCGTGAAGGTGGTCGCCGCTCTTCAGCGCCCCTTAACCCCGGTACCCTTTTACCGTCTCTGGAAGAGTCCTGGAACCTCGGGTAGTGGGGTTGCTCCACGACTGTGGGTTGCGGGTGCTCTTCTGCTGCATTGTACCTTTCTACGAGGGCCACAAGCTCATCCGCATTGTGGGGGTCACTCCGACTGACCCAACGGCGTAAGGCAGAGGGAAGTTTCCTCAAGAACTGGTCCATGACCAACCGTTCCACGATGTGGCTGGCTGAGTTGATCTCGGGTTGTAGCCACTTCCGGGCGAGGTGGATGAGGTCATACATCTGGCTTCGGGTGGCTTTATCCATCGTGAAGGACCATGCGTGAAACCTTTGGGCGCGAACAGCCGTGGTTACGCCGAGGCGGGCGAGGATCTCGAACTTCAATTTTGCATAGACGTTAGCTTCGGCTGGCTCTAGATCAAAGTAAGCCTTCTGGGGTTCGCCGCTTAGGAAGGGTGCGATTAGACCAGCCCACTCAGCTTCTGGCCATCCCTCTCTCTGTGCCGTGCGTTCAAACGTGAGAAGATAGGCTTCCACATCATCCGAGGGTCCCATCTTCTGAAGGTAGTGGCTTGCCCTGGTCATTTTCGGAACTGGGGCTGCCGCTGCCAGTGGAAGGTTACTGATAGTCCACCTCAGGATCTCGAGTTCCTGCTGTAAGCCCTGAGCGAACCGCTGTTGCTCCTCTCTCAGCAAGCGGTTTGTCTCTTGCTGGTTTGCATTCGCGTTTTGCAGGGCTTCATTCGCCTGTTGCTGGTTTGCATTCGCCTGTTGCTGGTTTTCATTCGCGTCTTTCTGGGCAGCGACATTGCGTACCAGCGCACCCACCACGTCTTCCATCTTGTTTGCAGAGGATGAAAAAAAACTCTTTTTTTTTTTTTTTTTCCTTTCAAAGTTCTTCAACCCGCAGACCCCCTAGTGCTCTGCCCGCATTCTCCACCATATGTGACAAACGGCTTACTCCGGGGCTCCGTCGTTTGTCCGGGACTGTTTAGAACACGGTCTTTTAGGGTAGGTTAAATGATGAGGCGTCACGTACTGTTCCTTTAAACAGGCTATGCCTGGTTTATTCAGTCCCAGGCACTGAGACTGCCACAGTGCATACAACAGAAAACAGATCAAAACAAAAGCTGCTCACCTGAGCGATAACTTAACTTAGATATCCCTGACTCAGGGTTGGAAGTGGCTTTTCCACTCCCAACATCAAAACACGGTACTTTTGCAGTCTTACACAAATGAACAGAAAGATTGAACCTGTTTGGGGAAGAGGCTTCTCCCCTCTGTAGTTCAGCAGCCTTCCAGCCTCCTGGCTCTTGTGGAGAGACCAGAGCAAACAGGAAATCAGTCTTTCATACCTGATTCCTAATTAGCATGACAGGTGACAGAAATCAGGCAGCAGACAAACTCTGGTCTGGATCTCTCATCCCTCAGTTCCAGCGCTTGCCAAACTGTGGGATGGAGTGTATGTATTATAAGGCTGCACTCCCAGGCCAAACAGGATAGAAACTGTCTAGTATCCTGGGAGCCCTATATACGGAATTTATTACCATCCCCTGGTTTCTGTCACAATATGTATGTGTTTACTTTGCTTCCAGACATATTTTAGTACTA